>NC_090646.1:402859317-402976817 GCF_040937935.1 Hyperolius riggenbachi
AAAAATCATTATTTCTCATTTTCAGCCATTATAGCTTTAAAATAATCCACGCTACCATAATTAAAACCTATGTATTTTATTTGCTCGTATGTCTCGGTTATTATACTATTTAAATTTTGTTCATATCACAATGTATGGCACCAATATTTTATTTGGAAATAAAGGTGCATTGTTTCCGCTTTGCGTCCATCACTATTTACAAGCTTATAATTTAAAAAATGTTTGTAGTATACCCCCTTCAAATGTATATTTAAAAAGTTCAGACCCTTAGGTAACTATTTATGTCTTTTTTTTATTGTAATTTTTTTTTTCTTACCATTAAAAATTTTATTTGGGTAATATTTTGGTGTGGGACATAAACAGTTAATTTTTAATGTTGTAAAATGTGTAGAGTGTAATGTAAAAAATTTGTAGATATAGTTTTACTATTTGGCCACAAGATGGCCACCTTCAATTTTGTTTTCCCTCCTTGTACTTCTCGCTAAGCGGAAGTACAAGGGGGATGGAGAAATTCTTCCGGGCAGAAGTACTGAAGCTTTAGGAGTGAGCACTTCGTTTTTTCTGTGGGGGACAGGGATCGGTGATCGGGAACCATGTTCTCTTTCACTGATCCCAGGGCTAGCAGCGGACACCACGGAGACATGGGGGCGCGCCTGTGATCGCGCACGCGAGAGTGCGCCGAAGCGCGGGAGTGCAGGTGAGCAGCCGCCCGGACGTGAGCTTCATGTCTGGCCCGGACGTGAGCTTCATGTCTGGGCGGCTGAAATGGTTAAACAATACCAGTTGCCTTGCAGCCCTGCTGATCTATTTGACTGCAGCAGTGTTTGAAAAAAGCATGCAGCTAATATGACAATAATGTCAGAAACACCTGATCTGCTGCATGCTTGTTCACGGTCTATGGCTCAAAGTATTAGTGGCTGAAGATATCACCTAGGAGAAAACTCAGAAGAAAAAGTTAAAAGCATATAGGCGGAGATTTTTTTCCTTTGTTTCAATCTCAAAAGTAAGTGCTCAAAAATGTTGTGGAATTCATGCCACAAAAACGTAGACTGCCGTAAGGACAAAGGGAAGACATACCCATTATTAGTATAGTGTTCCTACCAAAGTGCTCAGTGAGTGTACAATATATTATTTTAAAGCAAATGAAAACTTTTACAATGTATTTTGTGACTACAATATACAAAATGTATATGAATATATTGTGCAGTGAAGTTCTCCTTGTACGAAAGAGAGATTAAACTGTTAAATTGGTCATTACAATTAGAGAACCGTTTTCAGATGCTATTAAAAGTTCTAGAGCTGTATTCTGAATCGGCAATGATCAAGGGGAGGAAGCTTAAACTCTGCTGGTTGAGATTATGTAATTAAATGAGAACAAAATATAATCACAAATAAAAGTAAAACAAAGACAATTGTTAAATTGTTTAATTAGATCACTATCATGATGCAAGGACATTTTAATTAAAGAAATAAAACATATCCCTTTAACCAATTTCTGATTTAATATCCTCTTATCTTTAATTAAGTTAGGCTTTAATATAACTTTGTCAATTTCACATCAAATGTATTATTGAGGGATAATTTCTTTATCAACAGTATATGATGTTATTTGAGTTTCTTCTTTTATTAGCATTCAATCACCTAAATGTAATCTTGATTATTAATATGATACAGGTGAATTATATTGCTACAGAGACAAATGAATATAGCTGTTGTGAAGGAATCAATTTTACGATTTTGAGAAAATGAAGCTTTTTTTGCAAGCAACGTTAAATGAAGGGCTTGGTTAAGGTATATTTGAGGACAAAATAACCGTACAGCATATTTGCTCCAATATAGAACTTTTCTACATACTCATATATCATGGGAACAATTATTATTATCATTGATTTAGAAAGTGCCAACATATTCCGTGTCGGGCAATTAAAAAAGTGTGCTCTGTTGTCACCACTAAATTTGGAGAAGCATAATGACACCACGGTTGCTGGCCTCTTTATTTGACCCTAGCAGTTAGTATATATGATCAAATCTTGCGCATTACTGAGAACGGCTACATATTCTGAAACCATGATGCAAAGGCCTCTGGACGAGGACCTCTGTTGTAGGCAACAGGAAATATGGTGTTGGTCTTTTTTTCCTGGAGAATGGTCAAAATCTTCAGTCTGCTGCTTCCGTCTCAAAAATAAACATAGGTCCATATTACATAAAGTATACATAATATGTAGCATATTGTAGCAAGGTGAAGAGGCGCCCAGAATATATAAAACACTTTAAAACCAATAAAAATAAAAAAGATTGAGGTGGCTTACCTCATAGACGACAAACTCACTTTAGATAAGGAAGTTTAATAGATTGTTAAGCACAGGCAACGCGTTTCGTGGGACCATGCCCACTTCCTCAAGCAAATAAAAGTGCCTACAGATATCAAAGAGAGGCGCTCAATTCTCCATATATACACACACATGTAACATATAAAATACAATCACAAGCACAATTCATTACTTAAATATGTGAACTAATATATTATAAATAATACCAATAATTAATCAAATAAGAAGTAGTGGCCGTCTCTGACTGTCATGCAGCCAGAGATATATATAACCCAATAGGCGAAGAGTATATCAACTCCTCACAATGTGTCACAAAAACATGACCTCTTTGCAGACCATCAATTAAAAAAGTGTTGTGTTGTTCAACCTAAAAACATTTGTGTAGCTGTACCTTTAAATTTATATACTGGCTAGGATGCTAAATATTTATTTCATAGAGCGTTATAAATTGAAGATGTACTAAGTGGTGTTGGAGAACAATATTCTAGGCATTTAGATATAATGTACGGAACAGAAGTTGCAGAGCGCTATATGTGCTAGAATATTTGTCATATCAGAACAGAAGAAAGGAAGAAAAGCACATTGTGGAAAGATGCTGTCAGCTATAGGGAGAATAGGGACATAAGATGTGTTAAGAAAGCGTTACTAGCACTAGCATAGATTGTCATAGCAGTTGGTGCCTATATATATTTTACAAATTATGAAATTGTCTATTATGTTACTTCCAAAAATGACTTAGCAATCTGCTTCTGCTTTCTGATTTAAAGTTCCCACCCTTTTCTCCTCTGTGCTTCCATGGATCAGTCAGGTGGTCATGTGACTCTCCTCAAAGCTACATTAATTATCTTGTTTGTTTGTTTTGTTTTTTTTCACAGATGAGTCTTTTTTGTAAGGTTTGTTTTAAAGCTTAAACTTCATAGGTTATACATGTTTTTACAGGCAGACATGGGATACAGTCTTTGAGGGATTTGGCAAAGAGATAACAGTTTTAAACTCCCAATGCTTAGAGTGTACCCAAGGCAACATGTGACATGATGAGATAAACAAGTGCATGTACAGTGCAAAACATATTAATAACGAAGCTGTTTAACCTTTTTTTTATTTTGCTGCATAAAAGAATTAATTTTCAGGCATGCAACTGACAGTTTCTGTCTTTTTGGTACCTTATCAGGAATACAGTAAACCTCACTGATAATCAAATTGCAGCCGTAAAAGTTTTCCTGACAGAATACAACTTTCAAGGGTGGGGAGAGCTCTAAAACTGTCAATATTTCATGTATTTTAACTCTGAGACACTTAAGAGACTTCCATTGAGGAAAGACAATACAACTTTCAATCTACTTTGTAAATGTTTAACTATAACATAAATCTCTAGGATATCTAAAACATACATTTTAGGAGAAGGAGGATAAATACATCTGTTTATTTCCACCTTGGGCTTGCGCTAACAGTTTTTAATTTTCCATTTTTTTAAGCATATAATAGTAACTATGCTCAGCAATGCACTAAGCTTTCTACAATTCTGTACTATATGCTTGATTCACTAACCGGCGCTAAGCTGGTTAGTGTGCCTTATTTGAGGTTAGTGTGCCTTATCTGAGTTAGTGTGCCTTATCTGAGATTAGTGTGCCTTATCTGAGTTAGTGTGCCTTATCTGAGGTTAGTGTGCCTTATCTGAGTTAGTGTGCTTTATCTGAGGTCAGTGTACCTTATCTGAGTTAGTGTGCCTTATCTGAGTTAGTGTGCCTTATCTGAGGTTAGTGTGTCTTATCTGAACTTAGTGCCCCTTAAGTAGCTTTGTGCACACTAAAAGATGCACAAAGCTACATCGCACACTGCAGGATAACATCGCACCTGCTATACCGTACATGATGCGACCTTAAGGTCGCATAGGATGCGACCTAAACGGCACAACAGTGCACCGTTATCGTCGCATCCTATTCAACCTTATGGTCGCCTATTATACAATATAGCGGGTGCAACGTTATCGACGCACCGCGCGCAAAGATCGACGCAATTCGCTGTGCGCACTGTGCTCGGTGCAGTGCGCGACATAGCTTTGTGCATCTTTTAGTGTGTACAAAGCTACTTAAGGGGCACTAAGTTCAGATAAGGCACACTAACCTCAGATAAGGCACACTAACCTCAGATAAAGCACACTAACTCAGATAATTCACATCAACCTCAGATAAGGCACAGTAACCTCAGATAAGGTTACTGCTGTAGTTTGTGCCCACTAAGGGATAAGGCACACTAACTGGCTTAGTGCCGGTTAGTGAATCAAGGCCTATATGTAATGCAAGTATAAAGCTGGCCTAATTTATTTGCTTCTAGCATTTTCTTGCTGCCCAGAAAATGGAAATGTATTCCCAGAACCTGACCTCATACACCTTTTCCCCGTGCTGAGAGAGATTAAATCTAAGGATGAGCAGGAGCAGCTTGTGAAATCAGAATAATGACAAATGCAGCTGATTTGCTTAAGGTGAAATGTTTGGAAAACCATGAGGCAATTTTTGTGGGAGCTGTCTATTTCCTTTTCTATAACCATGGAGTTTTCCCAAGTATCTTTGAAAATTAATCAGACCATATAGAGCCTGCCAGTGGCAACCAATAGGAATAAGTATATCTTTATTCATCTTCAAAAGGGTGAAGGGGATGGGGTCTCAGTCTTCACATTAGCTGTAGGGAAATATATATGGAAAGAATTATATTGACAATGTGAGTGAGTGTATAGGTACAGTAGTAGTGATTAAGGCACATGCTGGCTGTCACATTTTATTTCCTTTTTAAGAATACCTGTTGCCTGGCATTTGGGGTGATCTCTTCAGAGCAACTGATATGAATGCTTGTTTAGGGTCTATGGCTACAAGAATTATAGGCAGATGATCAGCTGGACAGCTAAGCAATTAAAATTGTTTGAAGAGAAAAACATATCAGCCAACATATTCCTCTCACTTGATGTGTGATTTAACTGTGCATTACTACTGTTACCGTACATATTTATATTGTACACCCTGACTTTAACCGTCACCGGTGGCGGCCAAACCGGAAGTGTTCGCCAGCGGGTCCTGGACCATCGGAGCGGGGCTGCGAGGGCACCGATCGGCTGCAGGGGGCTGAGGGAAGCCCCAGGTGAGTTAATCTCATTTTTTTAACTTGGCTTTAAGTTCACTGTAAAGGGAACCAAAATCAAAATAAAAAATGAGTTTAACTTACCAGGGGCTTCTACCAGGCCCCTGAAGCCACCTTGTGCCCGCATCGTAACTAAGCAATCTTCCAGTCTCCTGCAGCTCCCCTCTTTCCAAAGGGCGACTCAGCAAGCGCATACGGGGCCACATGCATCTTCACTCACGCTCCCGTGTTCTGCGCATGCACAGTAGAGATTTCCTCCATACTGTGGCCTCAATTCACAGAGCTTTATCAAACACTTTATCAAACGTTTGATAATTTTCCTCATGGGTAAAATCTAATTTTGAATTCACTAAGGTGTTATAGATTTATCGAATGTTTTATCGATGAAATGATCAATAAATCTATAACACCTTGGTGAATTCAAAATTAGATTTTACCCATGAGGAAAATTATCAAACGTTTGATAAAGTGTTTGATAAAGCTCTGTGAATTGAGGCCTGTGCATGCACAGAGCACTCCCATCCATGGGAGCGTGAGAAGCAGGTGCGTGGAACTGGGCTGCGCATCCACATGAAAATGGGGCGCTGCAAGGGACTGGAGGATCGCTCAGTGACGGTACAGGCACAGGGGGGCTGCAGGGGGCTGGTAGAAGCCCAGGTAAGTTAAACTTGTTTTTTTTTTATCTCTATATATAGGTATATATTTAGTGTACTGACATGAAGGTTATAGCTGCCCTGATAAAATATATATCACAAATGTGGATTTAAGTTAGCTGAAAACTATACATATCACTTTCCAGCACCTAACTACAAGGTGACTCAGTAGTAAGGAGTTGGAAAGTTTATTTTGTATTTATTAAACAAACAGTGTAGACATTTATCCATTTTGTCACAGACGTTTTCTATAGTTCAGCATTATTAAGTGATAAATAGGGGGATTATCGCACGTTGACAGGGAATTTCAAACATCGATTTTATATAAAGTCATTTAGAAGGAAAATGCCCAAGAACAAGGATTATTTAAAATTATTTGCAAAATAATATGCAACTTGTAAAATGAACAGTCAATAAATGGCGAATGGCTTGCAGACCTCTGACAGTTCTAAGAATTTTGCTCAATATGTGTTCATAAGATAATCAATTCTCTGGAGAGGTACAGTAAGGACAAGTGAAATATTATGCAAATTTTGTAATTTGAAAAAAGAACATTCTATTTATTCTGAAAATCCATGATGAAGCACACCTGGTTACCTAATTGAAATGAATTACTGTCCTTCAGTTAAAACTCCTCTATTTGTTTAACGGGCTATATTATTACAAGTATATTTATTCTACTGTATTAGTTCATGGCATGACTTAATTCCCGGTGAATATAAATAAGAAGATGAATTAGGACATTGCATTACCACTGAAAGCCAGGGAATTAAAGCAAACCTGTATTCACCCATACATGGTTAATGTTCTCATGTACAGACCTAGGGATAGACAAATGTATTTTCCAAGATTTTATATTGTTTTTGGATGCATTTCTACAGGCTAGATTGCCTCTACTTTGTCCATTTTTTAGGCTCAATAAACCCATTTTAGTAAGACATCGCATTTTATTTATTTAACCATCCTAGCGGCATGGACAAACCTGACTCATCCTAAAAAAAATAGCTGGAATTGGTAAGGACCAGACAGGGTCATTCAGTAATTACTATTACTTACCTGGGACATCAGTGGTGTGCGGGATCCCTCATCATCACCTCGTGGCTTTCCTGCAAGTAGAGATGGCCCGAACAGTTCGCAGGCGAATGGTTCCAGGCAAACTTCTGGGGGTTCGCGATCGCGGAGAACTGCAAACTTTACCGGAAGTTTGGTTCGCCCCCATAGTGCACCATTAGGGTCAACTTTGACCCTCTACATCACAGTCAGCAGGCACATTGTAGCCAATCAGGCTACACTCCCTCCTGGAGCCACTCCCCCCTTATAAAAGGCAGGCATCATCGGCCATTTTACTCACTTGTGTGCCTGCAGTAAATAGAGAAGAGAACGCTTCTGCAGACTCTCTCATAGGGAAAGATTATTTAGGCTCTTGTAGGCTTCTTAGCTTGCTCCTTGCTGATTCTTATTGCTAAAATAGCACCCCTCAACAGCTCTTTTGGGAGCTAATCTTGTTCTTGTGATCTATTTTTTTTTCTGTGTCCCACTGACACATGTGTTGCATAGACAGGTTTGATAATTCATACTGTGTGTGCCACTGCCAGGCCCAGCACATTCAGTGACTACCTGTGTGTGTGACAGGTGCACATTACCCATTACTGCATATACTGTACCTACCTGTTGTTCACTGTGCACCCACCCACCTACGTGAGCGCACGCAGTGTCACTGTGCCTGTCCGCTACCTGTCTGTGTGTGACAGGTGCACATTACTTACTGCATATACCTACCTACCTTTTGTTCACAGTGCACCCACCTACCTACGTGAGCAGAGCACATGCAGTGTCACTGTGCCTGTCCGCTACCTGTCTGTGTGTGACAGGTGTACATTGTAATACCCATTACTGCATATACCTACCTACCTACCTGTTGTTCACAGTGCACCCACCTACCTACGTGAGTTGAGTGCATGCAGTGTCACTGTGCCTGTTCACTACCTGTCTGTGTATGACAGGTGCACATTGTAATACCCATTACTGCATATACCTACCTGTTGTGTTCAGTGCACCCACCTACCTACTTGAGTGCACGCAGTGTGATATACCACTCCGTGCATACCTGTTAACTGCACCTGTGTGACTGCACATTGTATTAGTCAAGTCAGTGCATACCTTTCACTTCATCCCCCCAATATGGACAAAACAAAAGTCAGAGGCAGGCCACCTGGCAGGTTTGTTCGAGGTCACGCTGTTGTGATTTGTGTGGCCCTCAACCAAAGTACAGTGTTCAGAAGAAGGCACGTGTCATCAACCCCCAATACGGTCAGGACGTAGTTGACTATTTAACACAGAACACCTCATCTTTCTTATCTTCCGCACGGAAGCGTGACATATCTTTCACCTCCTGCTCTGATTCTGGCACCCCACTTAACACTCAGTTGGCCACCACCACCAAAGTGCCATCACCAGGGATGAGCAGAAACTACGCCAGTGCGGATTTATGCATCTTAGTTCGCATCTACGCATCGTAGTTCGTAGGTGAAGTTTCAAAACTACGCTTATGAATTTATGCGTAGCGAAGTACCGCTACACATAGCTTATGCCCACTATGCGTATTTAACAAGTGTGTTGCGTAGTGAACTACGAATGTGTTATTCGTGTCTAATTTTCTGCGTGCGATTGTATACTTACAAATTTACGCATTGGAGAGGGGAATGTACGCATAGAAGAGTTCCCAGTATAAGCATTCACAGATGAATTAATGCGTAAAATTTTCTGCATATGGGCATAAGCATCCGCATACACTACGCTTCACACTACGCGGAATTGCATATTTTAAAGCGTAGTCTAAGAAATGCATACGAAATGAATATTTGATTTTGAAGCCGTAGTTTGGCGAATTGTAATTGCGTACAACTACACGTATTTCCAGCATAGTGAAGTTGGCTGACTACGACCATCCCTGGCCATCATCCAGGGCTCAGCGGTGTGGACATTTTTTTGTGTGTCTGCCTCAGTTGAGAGCAATGCCATCTGTACTCTCTGCCACCGAAAATTGAGCCGTGGAAAGACCAAGACCCGCGTAGGGACAACTACCTTATGAAGGCACATGATTACAAAGCACAAACTGCAATGGGATGACCACCTGAGGAAAAACAGCACACAAAAGCAAAGCCACACACCGCAGTGGAAGATAACAGGCCACGATTTTTTCTCAAAAAAGGCGATACCTAAACTGTACCGTGATGTTGAAAGGCAAGTGGTGACATCTCTGGCTCACAGCGGTGGGTCAAGCTTCCATCTGACCACGGATACCTGGTCTGCAAAGCACACTCAGGCCTGCCCGAAGACTAAGTCAGTCCCCACGCACAGCATCTCTGCCTGCACGCCGTGTGATTGCCTGCCCCAAGACTAAGTCAGTCCCCACACAGCGTCTCTGTCCGCAGGCCGATTGACTGCCTTCTCCACCACCACCAACAGGGTCCAGGACTCCAGGTGGATTCCTGATTTTTTAAGGCCGCTGCTAGCAGCGGCCACTATAATAATTTTTCTGGTACATGCCTGCCTAATTTTTCTGGCTGCACTGCAGCTGCAACAACAAAACAAAAGACATGTACATGTGCCAGTTCCCCTTCGTTATTATTACCTTGCTGCAGTGAAGGGGCTGGCGTATCACAATGAAGCAATGACCGACGGCTATATGAGTGTGTCGGGGGGGTACACCCACGATAATAGGGTTGTTGCTTCATTGTGGACAGAACAAATTTGATCAGCTGGACAGTCACTGTTCTGTCATTCAGCTACCTCAACCCGGCGACCATATGGGCTTGAAAACCGCCATGGCCTGCACTCTCACCATGGTGCGCACCAGTTCAGCATGGCCGTCACAACACAAACAGCTGTTTGCGGTGCGTTACACAGTGAGTTTGGTGTGTCAGTGTGAATCAGTACTCTAATTACACTCCCTGATTGATGTATACACATGCAAGATGTTTTAAGGCACTTTAGGTCTGCAATTTAGCATTCAATGTGATTTCGGCCCTTAAAACGCTGCTTTGCATCAAATCCAGATTTTTCCCTGGGACTTTTGGAGTGTATCCCACTCCGCAATGCCCTCCTCCAGGTGTTAGACCCCTTGAAACATCTTTTCCATCACTTTTGTGGCCAGCATAAGTGTTTCTATTTTTCAAAGTTCACCTCCCCATTGAAGTCTATTGCGGTTCGTGAATGTTCACGCAAACCGAACTTTTGGCGGAAGTTCGCGAACCTGGTTCGCGTACTGAAAATTGGAGGTTCGGGTCATCTTTACCTGCAAGTGTATTTCCAGCTTCTTCACGCCAATCCCCAGTGGCAATCGCATCTTCTACCTCCTTTGTTGCTTCCTGTCCCTTGTCGATCATGTCCCCCAGTGTGTCCCTTTGATGATGCTGCGTGTGCCCCCTGGTGTTGGGCGTTCGCAGCATTATCACATAAGGTGGCAAATCTTTTTTTGTATTGAATTCAATACAAACATATGTATTGGATCCAATATAAATAAGTGTAAGTAAGGAGAAAAAAAATATATACATATATCTTACAATATAAACAAACGCTTTACAAAAGTTGTACCGCTTTTGGAACAAAAATCACAGGGAGGTTAAACGCCGGAGAGATTAAATTGAATAATTTGCATCTCATTGGCCATCCCTAATGTCAGTCATATGGAATTGACCAACTTCGAAGAGTGTCAGAAAAGATTAGTTAAATTGGTTGATTAATAAGTGAGCTTGACTCCCAGTGTTTTAACAATGAAAGCCATTTGGGTTGGAAGCCTTTTATAGTTTTGACTTTGTTTAGATGTCTCTACATACCATTTTGAGCTAGACAATAGATGTGGACTAAGAAGACTGGAAACAACCCAAAGCTGTGTTATAAAACAAAGTTGTCTTCCATGTAAAGACAGATGCATAGCATGCATTTAATATAGGGTCTACATGGACAAGCAAGAACAGTCTTGTGAAAAGCAGGAATGTTCTGCAGAGTGTGGGAGGCAAGAGCAGGATATGCTGGGTTAACTCACCTGGCTGCCACTTGCATTCTGGTGCGTTCCACCAGTGTACACTTCTGCATTCAGATGTGGTGATGTGCGCTCATTTGCACGCAGGTGCTCACATGTGCCCATGCATGCGCAGAAGACGTCCACCCATCTGGGGGTCGGCGATCTTCATAGGCTACCAGCAGAGAGGGAAAAGATTGGAGGTGCGGCAAGGGACCCAAATGACTTTTAGGGGCAGGAAGAAGCCCTAGGCAAGTAAAACTACATTTTTAACGGTCACCTCGTGAGTCCTTTAACATGTCATTTGAGATTAATGTTGCATCTACACTGGGTGCTATAAATTGATAATTGAATAGTTTTTTAACTTTTGTGCAATGCAGGGTAATGGAAGGCTCACATGCAATTAGTCTTTTATCCCCAGGAATTGCATCAGGTCCTAGAAGTACCAAACAATTTAAATCACTCTGTCTTGTAACCCTAACAACAATGTACCATTTGGTGTGCAGGAATACACCTATACCAGTCTCCCAGCTGTGAAGATTACTCTCTTGGAATTTTGCCTGGTCAGATGAACCACGCAATATGTTTGCAATCAGTTGAAATACAGCCAAAGCAGATGTCACTTTCTTTGGATGAACTTGTTATGGATTTGTTCTGCTTAGGCAGGAATTTACGAGATACTAAAACTTTAATATGAAGGTTACCCCTTACGCTAGATTTTACAACAGTGCAAACTACGAGATAAATAGAGCACCTAATTTATGATAAGGGGATACAAGTAACCTGTAGAATTCATACCTCTAATCACAAAACATCTTTTTTTCTCTTTAAGTTAACATTTACGTTTAAACAAAAGCAGAATATTGCTGCTGTTGGCCCTACACACAAATTGTATACTAGGTTTTTTTATGTTTTCTTTTTTTTAGACAACGGCTTTTGTTTCATTGCCTTATTTTTATATACCCTCTATGCAGAAACTGGTTTATAGCATCCACCTACTGTACACCAAATGTCATGAAATAACTTTAGTGGGATAATTACTCTATCACAGATCAAAACTTGTTAGATATGTTTACTACTAATGCAAATTATTCTCGCTGCAGATATTTTATGTATGGTTCTGTACATTTTACACTGTCCCATCACTTGGTGGTGTTCTTGTGTCTTGATTGCTGACGTTAAACCACAGTGTGCACTTCAAAGTTGATCTCCAGCAGAATTACATTAGTCCGTCTCTCTTGGCATTTTGGCATCACTGCCTTGAAAACCTTTTCTCTTGTGTTTCTATATATTTGGAACCTGTCATACTTGGGAATATTCATTTTTTTTTATTTTCATAGAACGAATGGAGTCTGCTATTTCATAGAAGCTTTTATCACATATAAACCACCATGGAAATTTCTGACTTCAGAGCCAAGAGAAGATAATAAGTACTTAAAACGAGCAAGCACATAGTGTTCCCTACTTACTTGTTAACCACACACTGGGCTCTTTAGACATATCCATTCCTTTCTCCCTCTAATCATTCGTTATGGGGACTGTGACTAATTGTGAAATACAGCTTTAGTAGCACTCACAGTGATTGGGAGGCAAAACACACTACTAATTCACACTGCAGGCCCCCTTTTCTACTGTCTTTCATTGAGAGATGCACATTAATCCCATTGTGTACTGGTTAAGGGCACCACCTCTGACAAAGGATACCAGGGTTCGAAACTCAGCTGTTCCTATTCAGAAAACCAGTACTTATTCAGTAAGAAGTCCTTGGTCAAGACTTCCTAACACTGCACGGTGGCCTACTGAGCATACCATTAGCGGCTGCAGCTCTCAAGTGCTTTGAATATGACAGGAGAAAAGCGCTGTACAAATGTTAGACTTATTATTATTGTTCTGCAGCTGTATCAACCAGGCTGTAGGGAGAGAGGTCCTGGGGGGGGGGCGTCATATGTTGTTTTTCCAAAAAGGCAGCTCCATCCAGGCTGGAGGTGCCACTTACCCCTTTTCAAGAATTGTAGGAGCAAATGGATGTAAGTTACATCTCCTTCAATTTATGGAACATAGGGCACACAAATATAAGCGTTGACCCTGGCAAACAATCTTGTTTTATATTTAATTATCATCATCATATATAATAAGTTCCCTGTCCCTGTGTCCGTGCGCCCATTGTGCCTAGCGCTCATGCATGGCATGCGGATGGACTTCGGGCAGCACATGCACGTGTGTCACTCCCATGTGTACTTGCGGGTCGCGGCCATGTGTGAGTTGTGGAGGGAAGGTCACGGCCGTGGCCTATGGCCTGTTATTGAACCGGTAGGCCTTTTTTACTAACATTTCATAAATCATGCAATTTATCAGCAATATTTTGTTATTATTTTATTCTTTAAATTGGCTCCAAGAATAATGAATGCTTTCTTTCTTAAAATGTGGATTTTATATAATTCCCTTCACTAATGCTGTTTTATACTGTATTTAAAGCAAATAGTTATATATCTATATATTTCATCAGATAGTCTCTGACTGCTAATGGCAAAACAGTCCATTTACAAGTAAAGCAAGACTTTCCTTCATATCTTTCTGGAATTTCACCAACATTAATGTTCAGACTCATTCAATAAAAAGCAGTCAAAGAGCAATAAGAAAGCAAAATGCAGTAAACCATAGCGTTTAATTAGATTTTAGTTTTCTGGTATAGCAACATTCAAGGGATGGTTAGAGATCAGTCAGCTGTGGATACCCTGCACTGCACATTTAGAGAGCTCTTTGTTAAAGCCAGTGGTGTAACAGGGGTCAGAAGCGGACAATGTTAAAAAATCAAACAAAATAATTCAGGAAAAAAATCCCACCACACACATACAGCACATATGCACACATATACCACATTCACATACACTCTTTTACTATGCACAGTCTGTTGTCATAATGTATGTATAATTACATGTCAAATGTTACTTAAAGGGAACCAGAGAGGAATGGTTTGTTAAAATAGAAAAAGGATTTTATACATACCTGGGGCTTCTTCCAGCCCCATAAGCCTGGATCGCTCCCACGCCGCCATCCTCCGCTTCCTGGAACCGCCGGTACTTCCGGCGGACGCGGCCAATTGTCCGCATCACAGCGGCTCCCTCCATTCCCGTACGCATGCAGCTGCGCAGTAGGCAGCCTCATGCGTACTTACATGGAGGGAGCTCCGTGTGATGCGGAGAATCGGCCGCATCCGCCGGCTGACTGGCCGACTCGCGGAAATTATGGGACCCGGTATCGGCGGATCCAGACAGCAGAGGACGGCGGCGTGGGAGCGATCCATGCGTATGGGGCTGGAGGAAGCCCCAGGTATGTATAAAACCTTTTCTTTTCTCTGGTTCCCTTTAATGGTTTTCAGAGGTTGAGCCTGCACCAGGGCCCTGGACTAAAGGCAACCACATAGACTCCACCTCTAGTCACTGCATTAAATATATACAGTATTATTATATTATACTATAGTGATGATCTCCGGATTAAATCCGGATGAAATCGGAATGGGTTTCATTTGGATTTCATCCTCCTAATTAGTGCACCTAAGCAGCTTGGTGAGGGGGGGTTAAACTTACCTAGCAGCATCTTCTTTAATCCATCCCACAACACGTCCCAAGCTGCGTCATGTGACTACTATGTTTCCTCCTTCAAGTCGGAAGAAAAAAAGTGTTTGTAGTCACGTGACCGCAGCTTGGGAAG
This sequence comes from Hyperolius riggenbachi, assembly GCF_040937935.1. NCBI lineage: Eukaryota > Metazoa > Chordata > Amphibia > Anura > Hyperoliidae > Hyperolius > Hyperolius riggenbachi. Next base: position 402,874,167 of record NC_090646.1, read on the forward strand.
CGCCATGGGATGGATTAAAGAATATGCTGCTGGGTAAGTTTAACCCTCCCTCACCAACCCGCTCAGCTGCACTAATTAGGAGGATGAAATCCGAATGAAACCTATTTAGATTTAATCCGGAAATCACAATTAATCAGCTATTTATTGATGCTGTTTTTATACTGAGTATAACACAAACAGTCCCCAACAATGGGATATGCAGAACAGATTTCTAGGAAAAGAGTTGAAGGAAAAGCTTTTGAAGTCACCAGTTTTTAGCCAAGCTCCAGTTTTAACACTCTTTTACAGATCCCTCATGCTAGATTCAGGCCTCCACCACATCCTATAGTCTCCAGGCTCCCCTCCACCGGTCCTGCCACCATCAACTCTCTGTCCAGCCACAAGGATACAAAAATGTCTTCAGTGACTGTTAGTTGTAAGCATTAAAGGGAACCAGAGGTGAGAGGGATATGGAGGCTGCCATATTTATTTCCTTCTAAACAATGCCAGTTGCCTGGCAGTCCTGTTGATCTTCGGGCATACGTAGTGTCTGAGTCAAAACCCTGGAACAGGCATATGGCTAATCCAGTAAAAGCCGAGCCAGCTCAGTCAGAGTACCTGATCTCCTGCAAACTTGTTCAGGGTCTATGGATAAAAGTATTAGAGACACAAGTTCCATAGGACTCCCAGGCAATGGGTATTGTTTAAAAGGAAATAAATATGATAACATCAATATCCCTCTCACCTAGTGTATTTGTAGACATGCAATCTGTCAGCAGTTACAGGCTATTCTATTCTCTGTCATCAGTCCTAGTCTTTGGCAATGTAATCCAAGTCTGTGTCATTATTAAAAGGAATTTTCAAGCTCTATTACTAGTCAACATACATTTAGAGACTCTGTCAATAGTTTGTGAGTATGCAGATGATGTGGACACACCATTGCAGGAGCTTAAAAGCTGAGAAACTCTTAAGTGTTATACCAAACTTTGCCACTCGGCAGCACCAAGGCATTCTTATTAGTAGTAGGCGCCTGGTGCCACCTAGTGGCAAAGTTTAGTATAGCATTTATTTAACTATGAAGCAAGAACATCATGCAGAAGCATTAAACTCAGTGTGTAGTACTTTCTGTCTAATGGAATACTTTACGAGTTCTGTGAAATAGCATGGGGAGCACTGGAAAGCAGTGTTACACTACTCAGGCTGATGCCACATGTGACATCACTCACTTTTGGAGTTGTGGGAACATTGATTTGCCTGTTTTAAATATGAACTTGTGTATCTGATTGTGCCCTCCCCTTCCTTATCTCTGTAGAACAAAACCAGATATGTCTCTACATCACATAGTTATTGCTCATTAATACATAATTCTGGATCTAGCCAGACAAGGGGATATCTATCTTTCCTGTGGATGAGGTATTTTACTGTCACCTGAATGGGGTGTGGCACACCTGAGGAAGGCAATGCCCGAAACATATTGTGCTTCTGTCTGCTGACAATACAGTCTTTACTGAGCCACTTGTGTGCCATCTTTATTTGTTATATTACTGTAGATTGCAGGAGTGGTGTCTCTGCAGGAGTCTGGCACTGGCACGCAGGTCTACAACCGTAGATCTGGACAGGTGAGGAAGGTATGCGTACCGAGAATAGGTGGATATCTATCCTGTCAGTTTATAAAAAACCTTGGTATAGAATGTCAAGCTTCACCCTTCAATAAATTACTTTTATGTTCCTGTTTTCAAGCAGAAAGAGTCTCTGTTTTCCAGACAGCAAGGTTTATGAAGGACTGAAGGATATAGCTTCAGTCACACATGTGCATTCACCGCCGTCACTTGATTTAGTACAGAGCTGTAACCCCTTTTGGAAAAGCTAATACCAAATACAATGACAGAATTGGTCTCTTTTGCTACATAGTCCTGCGAAAAAAGGAATATTATAGCAAGTATAAAGAATAAGACAACCCTGGTATAGCTGCAGGCAGCATATCGCTGTATCCAACCCTGATTTTTAATGCAACGCCATATTTCAGTGATAGCTTGATGAATAGTGAAATGATGTCTAAATACCTGAGAGATCTCTAAACTGAACGAGAGAGAAAGATAGTTTTCACACAGAGAAGCATTGTATTGAGCACATTGTTGTGGAGAGGAAATGCTAAGCTCTCAGGACATATCTGAGTAACAGAGCCATCCATAATCTACCATGGCTGCCCCAGGCTGCGTCTTGAATATCTCGTCCTTATGTGTATAATACAACTGTATCCATGCTACCTTAGGAACACAGACTACACCCAGACATTAAACAGGGCAGCTGATCCTAAACCACGGGCATTGCACATTTAATATCTATCTTTGTTATCCTGGAAGTTATCTAAAGAAACACACTTCTCTACTTTCACAAGAAGGTCACAAAAAAGAGGCTTTCAAATGTATTATCATAATTGGTACACCGGCCACAATGTACTGATAACGTTTGGCTTCTCCTGATGTGATAAGACTGTATAAATGGCCAAACATTGCAAACATCTAGACCCCTTCATATAAATCTAATATGACAGAGTGTCCGTGAAAGTCTAGATTGCATTACCATAAATGTAGTCCAGAATATTATAAATCTTATATCTTGCGACCCTCAGCATGATGAGTGGGGAATGATACATATAATACCCCTTTTTATAATGAGCAGTACATTAACATCAAACACAGCTCAGTAATTTAATCTGTCCTTTTGGAAATCGAAGTGCCAAAAGAATGTTTTTGTAGCATCACATTTTTTTTTCCTCCCCTGCTAAGGCTTATCCACATCTCACTACTTTTTAAATGTTTAATAGATTCAGGTATTCAATTTCAGTCTGTGCAAGGTGTAACATTATTTAAAGGCGTGTGTTCCCTGCCATTCTGCATGACCTAGTTTTTGTGCAAGGCTTTCTTGTGCAGACGAAGAAAGAAAAATCACAGCTGACCTACCTATGCAATATTACCATCTTATGCTTAAATACATTCAAAAGTTTCAGCTTATATAGCTAATTAATAATAATCTTCCCAGGATCGTTAGTGGCTGTTTTTGTTATTACAATAATGAAGTATTGTGTTACTTGTAAGGCTGAGATATTTAAATGCCTTAGAATGACTCTGTCTTCCCATAACTTTAATAGCTACTTAACATTTTAAGTGAAATCTTTTCTCCTAAGTCACATGTAAGTATGGAAGAACTCACTAGACATTTATTTCCTTTTTAATCTATAAAAAGCATTAGTGGGCATTATGTAATGACAGGCTTATGTCAGGGATCAGGAATTTATGACCAAAATGTCACAATGACATCTTAGGCTAGGAATGTACTGTAAGATGAAATAAAAAATATATGTTTAGCTAATATTGATGGTTTACCTTATTGCCTCCTTGCAATATTAGGTCATAGCTCTGCAGAGATCTGATCTAATAAACATTGCCTCGCTACTACTTTAGCCTTAAACGACCCATACACTGGTCGATTTCTGCCATCAATATATAACCAATTTGACCGCTCTGATTGAATCGGCTAGAAATCGATGCAGCAGGCAGCATGATCGATCAACCGATTTCTGACCTGTGTTGATTGATTTAATTGATTGGTCTGGACGGAAAATATAGGTCGATCGACTGCTGGTGGCAGATCAATGGCCCATGCCATTGCATTGGATTGAATAGTGCATCAATGCATTTCAATGGATTTTCAATCGATAGTGTGATAGATTCAGATTGAATCCTGTCAGATTCGACCTGACAGGCATCTGACCGGAATCTATCTGATGGTTGAATCTGCTGCAAATATGTAAGTGTATGGGTACCTTTATACTGCTTCATGCAGTACAAAGCTAGTGTACTCATTGCTAGCATACCACCCTTACTCAAGGCTCTTCCATACTCCTTCCTGCTTGATTAGAATAGGAATGACGTGTGTTTGATTGATAAATAAGAGGACATTCATTTTAAAAGGAACTTGACTTGAGGTGAGAGCCATATGGATTACTGTGTTCAGGCCAGGAAACTCAAATCTTGGAGAGTGAAGACCTAACCTACTGAATTCAATTTCCTTGATCTTGCTTCTGAACCCCCTACCTTCATCAAGGAAATTAAGTTGACTTGTATAACTGCGGGGGACTTATTGCTCATGCAGTATCCTGCTGAGGACTGTGATTCCACTGGGGACTTGTCATTCATCATCTGTGCAGATAAAAGCATGGATTGTGGTGACTTTAAAGTGTAGCAGAGCTGGATGGAAAACGCACTTCCGTCAGTTGGAGCCAGTCTGATGTAAGGGAAGAGCGCTGTTTGCGTATCTCTCCAGCAGTCGCTGGAGAGATATACATAGAGGGCGCACTTCTCCTATGTAGACTGGCCCGACTGACGGAAGTGCGAGGACCCGGTATCGGAGCTGCGAGAAGGCTGAGGATGGGAGCGATCTGTGGGTATGGGGCTGGAGGAAGCCCCAGGTATGTATAAAATGTTTTATTTAATCCAGCTCTGGGTCCCTTTAAACTTATGACTTTGGCTTTTGGAATCTGTTGGTCATCTAGGAGCCAGCTGAGGATTGTATTTCCACTGGGACATGCTGTTCATCTGCTGTGCTGAAGAGAATTGGTATTGTGGAGCCTTTAAGCTTGGTATTGGAACTGCAGTTGTTTCTTCAGCATTGTGCTGAAGTGCTTCAGAGAATGGTAACTCTGCTTAGAAGTTTGAGACTTGTAGTTACCGTATTTTTTGGACCATAAGACGCACTTTTTCTCCTCAAAAAATGGAGGGAAAAAGTCACTGCGTCTAATGGCCCAAATGTAACAATTTTGCCCGGGTACGTGTCCCCTTTCCTGAGTCCCCGGCTGCTGTCCCGTGTCAGCCTTTCTGTCCCGTGTTCCCTCCACTGTCCCTGTGTCTCTAGGGGCATTCCACCATGTAGTTTGTGTAGACTGTGGCAGCCATGGCCCCCGGGGTAATGTGTGGCTCACGAGAGGGACAAGTTTTACCTGGGCAGAGGGAGAAGCCATCCATATCCCTCAGCTGCAGCAATCGTATACAGCAATAACATCCCGCACCGATAACAGGTCGCACCTATGCGAGAGGGTAGTGAGCGGCAGGGCATCCCAGCTGATCGGCAGGCTGCGGCTTACAGCATAACGGGGGAATACGGCAGGAATGAGTAGCGGTAAACGTCCATCGGAAACCCGCTCAGAGGTCTGTGCATGCTGCCATAGCATCTCTCTCGTCACTTCCGCTTACGTCACTAAACCGGAAGTGACGAGAGAGACGCTATGGCAGGGTGCACAGACCTCTGAGCGGGTTTCCGATGGATGTTTACCACTACTTATTCCTGCCGTATTCCCCCGCTATGCTGTAAGCCACAACCTGCCGATCAGCTGGGATGCCCTGCCGCTCACTCCCCTCTCGCATAGGTGCGACCTGTTATCGGTGTGGGATGTTATTGCTGTATACGATCGCTGCAGCTGAGGGATATGGATGGCTTCTCCCTCTGGCCAGGTAAAACTTGTCCCTCTAGTGAGCCGCACATTACCTCAGGGGCCATGGCTGCCACAGCCTACACGAAGTACGTGGTGGAATGCCCCTAGAGACACAGGGACAGTGGAGGGAACAGGGGAACAGACAGGGTGTCACTTACTGGAGGGCGACAGGGTGTCATGTGCTGGGTGGATAGGGTGTGTGTGATATCATATACTGGGGTGGGGGACAGGGGTGTCATGTGCTGGGTGGATGGGGTGTGTGTCATATCATATACTGGGGTGGGGGACAGGGGTGTCATGTGCTGGGTGGATGGGGTGTGTGTCATATCATATACTGGGGTGGGGGACAGGGGTGTCATGTGCTGGGTGGATGGGGTGTGTGTCATATCATATACTGGGGTGGGGGACAGGGGTGTCATGTGCTGGGTGGATGGGGTGTGTGTCATATCATATACTGGGGTGGGGGACAGGGGTGTCATGTGCTGGGTGGATGGGGTGTGTGTCATATCATTTACTGGGGTGGGGGACAGGGGTGTCATGTGCTGGGGAGGGCTAGGTGCTGTTTTTACAGGGGAAGGGAGGTCGGATTGGTGGGGGTGGGGGCAGGCACCATTTCAGTGCTTGTCATAGGTGCCATATAACCCAGACACACACCACTGCACACAAGACTAAGGACAGGGGACACACAGGACTCAGGACACACAGGACTCAAGACAGAGGATAGGGGACACAAGAGACATGGGACAGATAAGGACAGGAGACAGAGGAGCACATATGAGGACACTGGGGGCACAAATATGGACACAAAGGAGACACAAAGGGTACAAGGGGACAGAGGGACATAATAATTCAGGGGGGAGAAGATACTCAAGATGCCCCTGTACCATGGACGCACCAGGTTTGGTATATTTTTTTTCCTTGGTTTTTGTACTCTAACCCTAGGTGCGTCTTATGGTCGGGAGCGTCTTATGGTCCAAAAAATACGGTAATTTACAGTATTGGTGCCGAGATGTGTAGTACATCTGTTGTTAGTGCTAACTAGTGAGTTTTCTAACTATTTTCTCTCCAATTATGTGTGTAATTTGAGTCTGTGCTTTTTCTCTCAGTCTTCATAACTCAGAATTGTCACAGAGAACCGGTGCCAAATCCCATGAAGCAAAGTAAATCTGTGAAAACATTAATTTTGCTATAATTGGACAATGTAAAACATCATTTAGTTATTATTTTCCTTAAAACTGTCTTTTTTTATCCTTCCTCGTCAAGCTGCTTCCATGAGAAAACTTTTACCCCCAGGTGACAAGATTATCAGGCACCTATGTTAATTTAGCCTAGAACAACTTTTCTTGAGAAAGAGATAAAACTGTAATCTAAGGCTCCGTGTGGTAAACATATTTGTGCTTGTTCTACAGCAACTAGTCATGTTCTTAACTCATTTGCAGATCAACATTGTACACATGACAGTTCAAAGCAAGGCAAACTGTATAGGGGATGCAGCTGTGATTCCCATGTACACTCAGAAAGGCAAATCCAGTAGGCAGACTTCATGGCTTACAGTATGTATGGATCCGGCGGTGTTAAGCTGGGTGTGGGGAGAAGCCAAGAGATTGTTTTCCATGTGTGCAGCAACATAGGGGAATATAACAAATATATTGCCCTACTGATTACCGATAACGTAATTTGTCCCCATAATTTGGTATTTGGCTATTGCAGCACCCGAATTACAATGAATCATCCCTCGCCAGTATAGCCATAATTAAAGGGAACCTGAACTGAGTAAAATTATTTAAAATAAACACATTAGGTAACTTCAAATGAACATTACATAGTTACCTTGCCATCAGTTTCTTTCAGAAACTCCCCATTTTCTTCTGACAATGATCCCTGCCAGTTTTGACAACATTTTGTCAGAACTGAAATATATCAGTTGCTGTCAGTTATATGTCGGTTATTGCTGAGAGGACAACTGATGTGCAAGGTAATGCCCATGTTTCCTTATAGCTCACGTGGGTGATATTACAGTTTAACAGTGTGCTGACCAGAAAGCCTTTATGGGGTAATGGCTATTTTTAAAATAGAGGACAGAGAATTCCCTTGATCACAGTGGACAAACAGGACGCGGGAGAGGAGAAAGAGATTGAGGAATAGACTACACGGGAGGTAAGTATGACTTGTGTATGTTTATTTTGACTTACATTTTCAGTTCAGGTTTTCTTTAACATTATGGTCTATGGTGGTGCTTAACCACTTGAGGACCCACCCTTTACCCCCCCTTAAGGACCAGCGCTGTTTTAGCTGATCTGTGCTGGGTGGGCTGTGCAGCCCCCAGCACAGATCAGGGTGCAGGCAGAGTGACCAGATCGCCCCCCTTTTTTCCCCACTAGGGGGATGATGTGCTGGGGGGGGGTCTGATCGCTCCTGCCTGCCTGGGTGTTGCGGGAGGGGAACCTCAAAGCCCCCCTCCGCGGCGAAATTCCCCCCCTCCCTCTCCTCCCTCCCTTCCCCGGAGATCCGAGGCTGCACAGGAATGGATCTGTCCTGTGCAGCCTCTAACAGGCTCCTGCCTGTCATGTGACAGCGATCCCCGGCCGCTGATTGGCCGGGGATCGCTGATCTGGTACAATGCTGCTACTGTTAGCAGCGTTGTACGAATGTAAAAAAAGCAGATTATTTCCGCTTGTGTTTACATTTAGCCTGTGAGCCGCGATCGGCGGCCCGCAGGCTTTTCACGGAGCCCCCCGCCGTGAATTGACAGGAAGCAGCCGCTCGCGCGAGCGGCTGCTTCCTGATTAATAAACCTGCAGCCGGCAACGCAGAACTGCGTCGCTGATCCTGCAGCTGCCACTTTGCCGACGCGCGGTATGAGTGCGCGGTCGGCAAGTGGTTAAAGTTGATCCGATAAGAACTTTTACTCATTGCATAATTGTGTTCCTTTCCTATTGTTTATTGTTTCAACATCCGGGCTGATAACACTCAATCACAAGATGCAAATGAACTAATAAATCTCATGGGTGGACTAGGCTTCACACAAGTTGTAAAATCAGCTACCCACAGAGGAGGGCATACGCTAGACTTACTGTTCCACCTCGGAATGGACATTAGTAACATAACAGTAACCCCAGTGGTGTGGTCAGACCATCACATAATACAGTTTACTATTGAACATCACCCTATCAAGCAGCTCCCTAAAGAAACAATCAAAACCCGTCCCCTGAGTAAATTAACACCGGAGAGGATAACTGCCAACCTGGATTTTACAAATCTGCTCCACAGTCAAATGGACCCAAACTCTCTAGTAACCCAGTACAACAACACGATATATGAAACACTTGACAGTATTGCCCCATGGCGCACCAAATCAGCAACCAAAAAGCAGAAAGCTAATTGGTTTGACAAAACCATCATGGATCTAAAAAAGAAAGGGCGCAGACTAGAAAGACAGTGGCGTAAATCAGGGACTGGGGAGCACAAATCTAGCCTAGTTCAACACCTCAGACAATACCAACAAGCAATAACCAAGAAAAAAATCAGACTTTATCTCGCACAAAATATCTACAGCCAACAACAGAGCTGCTCAACTCTTCCACACAGTGGAATCACTCTGCAATCCTTCCTGCCTAAAAGCCCCAACCACATACTCCAGGGAAAGGTGTGAAGAATTCTCTGCCTTCTTCACAAACAAGGTGTCTACCATCCGTGCCAGCATTACACCAACAACATCAATTGACCACTGGACGTTGCATATGCCTACTACCGTACCACCATGGCAAGTCTTTGACACTCTGAGTGTAGAAGATTTTGGAATTCTCATTCAAAGTCTCCGCCCCACTACCTGCGACCTGGATCCTGGCCCAACTGGATCCTTAATGCAGTGCCCAGCGCTGTTCAGGCCAGCACTTCACAAAATCACTCAGTGCTCCTTGCAAAGTGGACTTTTCCCAGAAGAACTAAAGAAAGCAATCATAAAACCCCTCCTGAAGAAACCATCACTAGATCCTGATTCTGTAACCAACTACAGACCTGTGGCGAACTTACCATTCCTATCAAAAGTTATCGAGAAAGCAGTCGCCAACCAGCTAGAAGCCAGGCTTACAGATAACAACATCTTTGATACTTTTCAGTCAGGATTCAGGAAAAGGCACAGCACTGAAACAGCATTAGTCTGAGTAATGAATGATCTACTTACTGCAAGGGACAAGGGTGATTGCTCAATTCTGATTCTTCTTGACTTGTCAGCAGCATTTGATACTGTGGACCATGAAATACTAATCCAGCGACTGAAGAATTACTGTGGCCTAAGGGGTACTGTTCTTAGCTGGTTTCAGACCTTCCTATCTGGCAGGACACAGCAAGTATGTCTGGGCACACACTACTCTAATCCAGTGCCACTTGCCTATGGAGTTCCACAGGGTTCTGTACTATCACCATTACTCTTTGCAGTCTACATGCTCCCACTGGGCAAAATAATCCAGAACTATGGTTTAGGATACCATTGTTATGCAGATGACACACAACTGTATCTGTCCTTCAAGCCTGGCACCCAAGACCCATCAGCATCCATAAATGCGTGTCTAGTGGATTTGCAAAATTGGATGAACACCAGCTGGCTGAGGCTGAACTCTGACAAAACAGAGGTGTTGGTGGTAGGTGGTCCACACATGATGGATAAAGTTCAAAACGCTCACCACCTCAAACTAGCAATTGGGGGAGATACTGTACAGTATAAAGACTCTGTGCGAAACCTTGGGGTGATCCTGGATGGAAATCTAAAACTCAGACAGCAGGTATCAGCTGTCGTCAAGTCTTCCTTCTTCCATCTAAGAAATATAGCGAAAATAAAACACCTTATCCCAGCTGAAGACCTACCTGCCCTGGTTCACGCATTTGTATCCTCCCGCCTAGACTACTGCAACGCCCTGTTAATCGGATCTACAGATAAGGTTCTGCGCCCCTTACAGCTAGTACAGAATGCTGCAGCCAGACTCCTAGCCAATGCCCCCCGCAGCTCACACATCACCCCAGTACTGCAAACTCTTCACTGGTTGCCAGTAAAATGGAGAATCAATTTTAAGATCTGCCTGCTGACATTCAAGGCTCTACACCACATGGGACCCAAATACATAGCGGATCTATTGGAACTTTATGCCCCTCCACGCACCCTCCGCTCTGCCAACAAGATGAAGCTGGTTATTCCCAGGATACACTTAACATTTGGTGCTCGGGCCTTTTCCTATGCAGCCCCTACTCTATGGAACTCACTTCCACAATCAGTACGAGAGGCTCCTTCTCTGGACAGCTTTAACCACTTCCCGACCGCCGTATGTACAATTGGCGGCCGGGAAGTGCACCCCGCAAGGACCGCCGTATTGACAATTGGCGGCGGTCCTTGTAGGGGCATGGGCGGAGCGATCGCGTCATCAGTGACGCGATCCTCCGCCTCCGCCTGGCGCCGCTCACCCGCCGCAACATCCCGCCGGCCATACGGAAGCGCCGGCGGGATGTTAACCCCGCGATCGCCGCATACAAAGTGTATAATACACTTTGTAATGTTTACAAAGTGTATTATACAGGCTGCCTCCTGCCCTGGTGGTCCCAGTGTCCGAGGGACCACCAGGGCAGGCTGCAGCCACCCTAGTCTGCACCAAGCACACTGATTTTTCCCCCCCCCTGCCCCAGATCGCCCACAGCACCCATCAGACCCCCCCCTGCCCACCCCCCAGACCCCTGTTTGCACCCAATCACCCCCCTAATCACCCATCAATCACTCCCTGTCACTATCTGTCAACGCTATTTTTTTTTTATCCCCCACCCTGCTCCCTGCCCCCTCCTGATCACCCCCCACCCCTCAGATTCTCCCCAGACCCCCCCCCCAGACCACCCCCCCTGTTTACTGTATGCATCTATCCCCCTGATCACCTGTCAATCACCTGTCAATCACCTGTCAATCACCTGTCAATCACCCATCAATCACCCGTCAATCACCCCCTGTCACTGCCACCCATCAGCCAGCCCCTAACCTGCCCCTTGCGGGCAATCTGATCACCCCCCCACACCAATAGATCGCCCGCAGATCCGACATCAGATCACCTCCCAAATCCATTGTTTACATCTATTCTCTCCTCTAAACACACACTAATTACCCATCAATCACCCATCAATCACCCCCTATCACCACCTGTCACTTTTACCTATCAGATCAGACCCTAATCTGCCCCTTGCGGGCACCCAATCACCCGCCCACACGCTCAGATTGCCCTCTGACCCCCCCTTATCAATTCACCAGTGCATTAATTACATCTGTTCTTCCCTGTAATAACCCACTGATCACCTGTCAATCACCTGCCAATCACCTATCACCCATCAATCACCCCCTGTCACTGCCACCCATCAATCAGCCCCTAACCTGCCCCTTGCGGGCAATCTGATCACCCACCCACACCATTAGATCGCCCGCAAACCCGCCGTCAGATTACCTCCCAAATGTATTGTTTACATCTGTTATCTTCTCTAAACACCCACTAATTACCCATCAATCACCCATCAATCACCCCCTATCACCACCTGTCACTGTTACCTATCAGATCAGACCCTAATCTGCCCCTTGCGGGCACCCAATCACCCGCCCACACGCTCAGATTGCCCTCAGACCCCCCCCTTATCAATTCGCCAGTGCATTAATTACATCTGTCCTTCCCTGTAATAACCCACTGACCACCTGTCAATCACCTGCCAATCACCTATCACCCATCAATCACCCCGTCACTGCCACCCAACAATCAGCCCCTAACCTGCCCCTTGCGGGCAATCTGATCACCCACCCACACCAATAGATCGCCCGCAGATCCGACATCAGATCACCACCCAAGCGCAGCGTTTACATCTATTCTCTCCTCTAAACACCCACTAATTACCCATCAATCACCCCCTATCACCACCTGTCACTGTTACCCATCAGATCAGACCCTAATCTGCCCCTTGCGGGCACCCAATCGCCCGCCTACACGCTCAGATTGCCCTCAGACCCCCCCTTATCAATTCGCCAGTGCAATATTTACATCTGTTCTCCCCTGTAATAACCCACTGATTACCTGTCAATCACCTATCAATCACCCATCAATCACCCCCTGTCACTGCCACCCATCAATCACCCCCTGTCACTTCCACCCATCAATCACCCGCTGTCACTGCCACCCATCAATCAGCCCCTAACCTGCCCCTTGCGGGCAAACTGATCACCCACCCACACCAATAGATCGCCCGCAGATCCGACATCAGATCACCACCCAAGCGCAGTGTTTCCATCTATTCTCTACCCTAAACACCCACTAATTACCCATCAATCACCCCCTGTCACTGCTACCTATCAGATTAGACCCCTATCTGCCCCTAGGGCACTCAATCACCCGCCCACACCCTCAGAATGCCCTCAGACCCCAGCCCTGATCACCTCGCCAGTGCATTGCTTGCATCTATTCCCCCCTCTAATCACACCTTGAGACACCCATCAATCACCTCCTGTCACCCCCTAGCACACCTACCCATCAGATCAGGCCCCAATTTGCCCCGTGTGGGCTCCTGATCACTCGGCCAATCCCTCAGATCCCCCTCAGACCCCCTTCCGATCACCTCCCCAGTGCATTGATTGCATCTATTTTCCCCTCTAACCACCCCCTGAGACACCCATCAATCACCTCCTGTCACCCCCCTAGCACTCCTATCCATCAGATCAGGCCCAATACAACCTGTCATCTAAAAGGCCACCCTGCTTATGACCGGTTCCACAAAATTCGCCCCCTCATAGACCACCTGTCATCAAAATTTGCAGATGCTTATACCCCTGAACAGTCATTTTGAGACATTTGGTTTCCAGACTACTCACGGTTTTGGGCCTGTAAAATGCCAGGGCGGTATAGGAACCCCACAAGTGACCCTATTTTAGAAAAAAAGACACCCCAAGGTATTCTGTTAGGTGTATGACGAGTTCATAGAAGATTTTATTTTTGTCAAAAGTTAGCGGAAATTAATTTTTATTGGTTTTTTTTCACAAAGTGTCATTTTTCACTAACTTGTGACAAAAAATAAAATCTTCTATGAACTCGCCATACACCTAACGGAATACCTTGGGGTGTCTTCTTTCTAAAATGGGGTCACTTGTGGGGTTCCTATACTGCCCTGGCATTTTAGGGGCCCTAAACCGCGAGGAGTAGTCTAGAAAACAAATGCTTCAAAATGACCTGTGAATAGGACGTTGGGCCCCTTAGCGCACCTAGGCTGCAAAAAATTGTCACACATGTGGTACCGCTGTACTCAGGAAAAGTAGTATAATGTGTTTTGGGGTGTATTTTTACACATACCCATGCTGGATGGGAGAAATTTCTATGTAAATGGACAATTGTGTGTAAAAAAATCAAACAATTGTCATTTACAGAGATATTTCTCCCACTTAGCATGGGTATGTGTAAAAATACACCCCAAAACGCATTATACTACTTCTCCTGAGTACGGCGGTACCACATGTGTGACACTTTTTTACACCCTAAGTACGCTAAGGGGCCCAAAGTCCAATGAGTACCTTTAGGATTTCACAGGTCATTTTGCGACATTTGGTTTCAAGACTACTCCTCACGGTTTAGGGCCCCTAAAATGCCAGGGCAGTATAGGAACCCCACAAATGACCCCATTCTAGAAAGAAGACACCCAAAGGTATTCCGTACGGAGTATGGTGAGTTCATAGAAGATTTTATTTTTTGTCACAAGTTAGCGGAAAATGACACTTTGTGAAAAAAAACTATTAAAATCAATTTCCGCTAACTTGTGACAAAAAAATAAAAACTTCTATGAACTCACCATACTCCTAACGGAATACCTTGGGGTGTCTTCTTTCTAAAATGGGGTCATTAGTGGGGTTCCTATACTGCCCTGGCATTTTAGGGGCCCTAAACCGTGAGGAGTAGTCTTGAAACAAAAATGACCTGTGAAATCCTAAAGGTACTCATTGCACTTTGGGCCCCTTAGTGCAGTTAGGGTGCAAAAAAGTGCCACACATGTGGTATCGCCGTACTCGGGAGAAGTAGTATAATGTGTTTTGGGGTGTATTTTTACACATACCCATGCTGGGTGGGAGAAATACCTCTGTAAATGACAATCTTTTGATTTTTTTACACACAATTGTCCATTTACAGAGGTATTTCTCCCACCCAGCATGGGTATGTGTAAAAATACACCCCAAAACACATTGTACTACTTCTCCTGAGTACGGCGATACCACATGTGTGGCACTTTTTTGCACCCTAACTGCGCTAAAGGGCCCAAAGTCCAATGAGTACCTTTAGAATTTCACAGGTCATTTTGAGAAATTTCGTTCCAAGACTACTCCTCACGGTTTAGGGCCCCTAAAATGTCAGGGCAGTATAGGAACCCCACAAATGACCCCATTTTAGAAAGAAGACACCCCAAGGTATTCCGTTAGGAGTATGGTGAGTTCATAGAAGATTTTATTTTTTGTCAAAAGTTAGTGGAAAATGACACTTTGTGAAAAAACACAATTAAAATCAATTTCCGCTAACTTTTGACAAAAAAATAAAATCTTCTATGAACTCACTATACTCCTAACGGAATACCTTGGGGTGTCTTCTTTCTAAAATGGGGTCATTTGTGGGGTTCCTATACTGCCCTGGCATTTTAGGGGCCCTAAACCGTGAGGAGTAGTCTTGAAACGAAATTTCTCAAAATGACCTGTGAAATTCTAAAGGTACTCATTGGACTTTGGGCCCTTTAGCGCAGTTAGGGTGCAAAAAAGTGCCACACATGTGGTATCGCCGTACTCAGGAGAAGTAGTATAATGTGTTTTGTGGTGTATTTTTACACATACCCATGCTGAGTGGGAGAAAGATCTCTGTAAATGGACAATTGTGTGTAAAAAAAATTAACAAATTGTCATTTACAGAGATATTTCTCCCACCCAGCATGGGTATGTGTAAAAATACACCCCAAAACACATTATACTACTTCTCCTGAGTACGGCAATACCACATGTGTGGCACTTTTTTGCACCCTAACTGCGCTAAGGGGTCCAAAGTCCAATGAGCACCTTCAGGCTTTACAGGGGTGCTTACAATTTAGCACCCCCCAAAATGTCAGGACAGTAAACACACCCCACAAATGACCCCATTTTGGAAAGTAGACACTTCAAGGTATTCAGAGAGGAGCATGGTGAGTCCGTGGCAGATTTCATTTTTTTTTGTCGCAAGTTAGAAGAAATGGAAACTTTTTTTTTTTTTTTTTTTTTTTCACAAAGTGTCATTTTCCGCTTACTTGTGACAAAAAATAATATCTTCTATGAACTCACTATGCCTCTCAGTGAATACTTTGGGATGTCTTCTTTCCAAAATGGGGTCATTTGGGGGGTATTTATACTATCCTGGAATTCTAGCCCCTCATGAAACATGACAGAGGGTCAGAAAAGTCAGAGATGCTTGAAAATGGGAAAATTCACTTTTTGCACCATAGTTTGTAAACGCTATAACTTTTACCCAAACCAATAAATATACACTGAATGGGTTTTTTTGTATCAAAAACATGTTTGTCCACATTTTTCGCGCTGCATGTATACAGAAATTTTACTTTATTTGAAAACTGTCAGCACAGAAAGTTAAAAAAATCATTTTTTTGCCAAAATTCATGTCTTTTTTGCTGAATATAATAAAAAGTAAAAATCGCAGGAGCAATCAAATAGCACTAAAAGAAAGCTTTATTAGTGACAAGAAAAGGAGCCAAAATTCATTTAGGTGGTAGGTTGTATGAGCGAGCAATAAACCGTGAAAGCTGCAGTGGTCTGAATGGAAAAAAAGTGGCCGGTCCTTAAGGGGTAGAAAGCCCTAGGTCCTCAAGTGGTTAAAAAAAGGCTAAAAACTCACCTCTGTTCCCTAGCCTTTGAGACTGCATAATGCAGGGTCACAGCGCTTTGAGTCCCCAGGGAGAAAAGCGCTATATAAATATTATTGTTATTGTTGTTATTGTTATTGTTTATAGGGCATTCCTCAAGCCAAATACTTTGTTTTTTTTTGTTTTAATACCCTAATTCTCTATAAACTAAACAAGCCTCGCCCACAGTTTTTCAGAGAGCCTTGGCAGCAGCAAGGGCTCATGGGAGCTCAGTCTGGGAAGGAGGAGGAGGAGATATTACTAGCCAGAGATTTCAGAGGCAGAGGGGAGGAGGGAGGAGGAGGGGGGATTAGGTTTTTTCCACAGAAGATGATGATAAGTTTGCCTGTTTGTAATGTTTACAAACAACATGGCTGCTGTCATTGTATCACAGGAAAAAATAATCATATTCTATTGAAGCTGTTTGCAGCTAGATTTGCTGTGTAAACTATCTAAACTTTAGATAAGATATATAGACAACTTGTTTTAGTTAGTTTTTCATCTCGGATCCGCTTTAAAGAGGAACTTTAGTAAAACGGGAAAAAAATAAATTAATACATTGCAAAATGAGAATTTAAAAAAAAAAATAGAAGAGAGATTAGGAAATAATTGATAATCGCCATGTAATTTGTTCATGTTGTTTGATCCACAATGAGCCTACTAGTCATTATCTTTATTACTGGCATACAAGAAAAAGAAAGACAGCAGTGCACCATGTGCCATTAATCATAACCACACCTACTTTTATTGCAACTTTATGTCAGGCACTAGAGGGCCTCAGACTTCCTATGCTCTTGACTTGTCCACCAATGAGAGAGTCAAAGCATGAATTGCAAAATGTACAGACCAAGCTTAGTAAACAGCTTCAGAATATTACTCAATCTATCTGTTAATACATGTAACTTATTAAGTACCCACTTGATACAAGTTTACTTCAAAAATGAAGTGTATATTTGACAAATGCAAAATGAAGTCTAGTTCATTCATGTTAAATAATAATTTATTTACTCCCTCTTTAAAATACAAACCAGCCATCCCAATAAGTACAATGTAAGCTATTACATTGTGCTTACGTTGATCCTCAGGGCTGGGGCAAAATATCCCAGAACTCTAGGCAGGGATGCCAAGGAGTGCCCCTGCCATTAGACCTAGATTGCTTGGCTTTCTCCTCATCAGAACCTGATTGTAGCTTGCTAATTTACTTAGTCAATCTGAATGAGAAAGGTGCTTGATCCCCCATCCCCCAAGCCCAATCTCCCATCTGTATGATTCCATGTCCTCAAATTCATCGTCCCTGATGGCAGCACCATCCATATCACAGATCAGGTAGTATTAGCCAAACCAATATGAGTTGCATGGTAACACAGACACCACCCATTAGCCCTAGTTGCTCTTTCTGATCAGCACAATGAAAGCTGAGAATGCTAGAGAGTGGATAGGGTCTTCAGGGTGGCACTTGTCTCTGCTGTGCAGTCATTACTAGCTGCTGTTTTACTGCAAGAGGGGTGCTTTGGAGGTGAGTCAAATGTGCCCCCTAACCTCTCCTTGCCACTGCATCCAAGCCTGGTACCTCTATTGCCTTTTAGATCTGCAGACCCCACTTCACTAAACACTATTGAAGGAGTTTCCACTTATTTAAAGAGAGTCTGAAGCGAGAATAAATCTCGCTTCAGAGTTAGCAGGGGCATGTGTGCCCCTGCTAAACCGCCGCTATCCCGCGGCTTAACGGGGGTCCCTGATCCCCCAAATCCCCTCCGTAATGCGGGGGAGCGCTTCCTGGTTGGGGCAGGGCTAACCGCCGCAGCCCTGCCCCACGCACGGCTGTCAGCGCGTATCTCCACCTCTCCCCCACCCCTCTCAGCCTTCCTTCACTGAGAGGGGCAGGGAGAGGCGGCGATGTGCCGCTGACAGACGCGACTGGAGGCAGGGCTGCAGCCATTAGCCCTGCCTCCCGGAGCGACCAAGTCTGCGACCAAGTGTCGCAGTGGGGGGTTTGGGGGTCAAGGGACCCCTGTTTAGCGGCGCTATTGCGGCAGTTTAGCAGGGGCACACGTGCCCCTGCTAACTATGAGCTCTAAAGCGAGATTTATTCTCGCTTCAGAGTCTCTTTAACTAAGTTAAACTGATCATTTATTCAAAGTCATTAGCATATCTCTGTTCACATGCTGATGAGGTCTGCAAATACTGAGTGTGGAGGAGCAGCAGCAGCTGTAAACACTGCTGGAGAAGGTTCTATTTCACAAGGTAAGCACATCAGTAGTGCAAGTCCTACTGATTATTGATCACAGTGTCATTTTAAGTTATTTCAGGTACACTTAAGCATATGCATACTACCATTTAAATATAAAACACTTGAATCTGCTATGTTTTTGAACAAATCTGCTAGCAGTCATGGAACCCATTTTTTAAAAGTGAAATTACATGTCCACTTTTTTGGTTCACTGTTTTTCTAAGTCTGATTGCTACTTTAAAGAGGAATTTTAGCAAGAATTGGATAAAATCAATACATTGCAAAGTAAGAAGTAAAAAAATAGACAAGAGATCAAAATATGATTGATAGTTGCTATGTAATTTGTTCATACTGTTTAATCCACAATCAGCCTGCATGTAATCATCTTTACTACTGGCAGATGTGAAAAAAAAACAGACAGCACCAACTGCCAATATCTACAACCACACCCCCTAACAATTCAATAGGCTTCAAGAATGTTGTTGTTTTTTATAGATAAATATATGCACAGAGGGAGATACAGGTTGATTTATTTGAGAAAAGGTAAAGCTTTCTCATGGGAAAAAGGGGTATCAGCTACTTCTTAGATTAATTTCAATCCTTAGTTAAAATTCCTCTTATGGTGATTAGTGCTCTGTTTACCATACTCTCTTCAAAAGAAAGCATCTATAAGAAACTTTACCTACTTGAAGGGCGTACCATATTTTCCGCTGTATAAGAGGGGAGAAAAAGTCCCTGCGTCTTATATGGAAAAGGCAGGTAATCCTCGACATACGAGCACCCGCTGATATGAAGCATGACCAGCTGCCACGTTGGGGATTCCTTGACTTTGTCCCTGCAGTGCCTGGCTCCCTCCCACATGCCTCAGCTCCCCCCTCTAATCTCCTCCTGTCCCCCTCTGAGTGTGCATCTCCTCGTTGTCCCCCTGGCATGCCTCCGCTATCACCACATTCCTCCACTCCCCCCGCTATCCTGCCTTGTATGTCCTGCCTCCCTCCATGTCTGCAGTGGCTTACCTGATACGTGCTGCCGCGAGGACTGCAGACACCCGACTATGCCATACACGCTTCCTCTACTGTGTGGCTACTGATGACGCAACCAGAACATGTCTCGCAGTAGAGGAAGCGTGTATGGAAAACCCGGGTGTCTGCAGTCCTCGTGGTGGAATGTATCGAGTAAGCCTCTGCAGACACGGCGAGTGGCAGGACATTCAAGGGGGGAGTGGAGGCACATGAGGGAGGAACACTGAGGAGACACATACACAGAGTGGGGCAGGAGGAGATTAGAGGGTGGAGCTAAGGCATGTGGAGCCACACAAAAAAGGACACATGGGGGAGATGGGACACACAGAGGACACATGGGGGAGATGGGGCAAACAGAAGGACACATGGGGGAGACTGGCACACAAAAGGACACATGGGGCATGCAGGAGGAGACATGGGGCTCACAGAAAGACACATGGGGCTCACAGAAGGACACATGGTGCACACAGGAGGAGACATGAGGTACACAGGAGGACACATGTGACACAGAGAAAGACACATTGGGTAGACATGGGCGACACAGGAGGACACCATTTGGGGATAACATGTACAAGACGCTCCTGGAATATGGAAGCATAAAGTTTATTATATTTTTTCTCCCTGGTTTTTGCCCTTTAAACCTAAGTGTGTCTTATTATTCCAGAATATCTTATATGGCAAAAAATATGGTAACTATCAGCCAAGACCTAGTGCCTTTATTTTTTGCAGCATAGTTTTATAGCAGTGTGATTATACTTTTTATAAATGGATTGCATAGAATAGGAAGGATATATTATCTTTTTTGCGGGCATTTTGTGTGACTGCTTTTTTTTTGTTTAGAAAATGTTCAATACGTTGTAGTAAAAAAAAAAGTGTTAACGGGAATTATTTGATCATGCAAACTGAATTAGGAAATCTGCTGAGGCTTATAAAACTGTATTTTAGCTTGCCTCTTGTAACTGCTGCAAGATAAACAATTAGCATTCATCGCACCCTCTGCTAGACCTGATCATGATCCAAGAAGTAAATTGAAAGTAATTTGATCTATTATTTACTCAAATAACAGTTAAACAAATTGTGGAACATTTATTATTTCATTTAACTTTGAGTGTTCAGAGTATTGGAAATGTCACAATATACAAAAATTGCTTTGCATTCTTTATCAGTGGCTTGTTACCGTCCAAGCAGACCACAACATACAGAAAACAACAGAAAGGGGAAGGTTTTAAAGCAATGCTGTGGGTAAAAAGTAACGTTAGATACTTGCCTCGGTAGAGGAAAGCCTCAGAATGACCCAGAAGCTTCTCCGATTCTTATTCACCCCACTGCTGCTTGCTGGAACCCTTTGTGGCTGTGCTCCCATCCATGTATGATTGCACTTTGCAGGTATTGCCTGCACCTGTGCAGTAGCTCAAAGCCGTTCATGTATGGAGGAAAAAGCTCCATGCTACTGTACAGGGGCGGGCCATACTTGCACCTGTGTGTTCAGTTTTAAAGCAGACCATTTTTAATTTTTTTTTTTTTTTAAACAAGACACCTGATTGATGTTGTTCAGTGTTCTGTGCAGCACTAAATAGCTAAATAAAGCCTTGCATAGTCTTACATAAGACTGTCACCCAGGAGAGATTGGGATTCAATCCCATAGGCAACAGTTTGAGGACAAGTCTGCACAGATGTCTTACTACCAATGTATTCTGTTGCTATGCAGAGGGGAGGGGAGGAGATCTACTGGCTCAGAAACATGATGGAGTAGCACAGAGCAAGTGGAGGGAGTAGAAGAGCAATGTCCTCAGCCAGCACTCTGCCAAGTTAATCCAGCAGGCAGATCGGTCACGGATCCCCTGAGGAGAATCATAATGCTCTACACACATGCTAGATTCTCAACAAAGAAGAATTACTCCATAAGGTTATATATATGCATTTCAATTATTCCTAACTGATTTTAGATTACTAAAAAATGCTTAAGTGTCATTTATATGATACTTATATGACTTATATGACTTATCTTTTTGTTGTTCATGTCAAAAAGGACTATAACAGTTACACTACTACAAATTCAAGTACTCCCTGAGCTTTACTGAAGTGCCCCCTGGGGTACACGTTATGGAGAACCTAGTCTCTACAGAATGATTTAGAAGTGCAACCTGGTCAGTAATGCCAAAACAACACTCTTGATTTTACCCATTTAGGAGATATTCCTTCATAGGAGTGACATTCTACTGAAAACAGTGCACTTGGTAACAACCATTTATGTCTTTAACTTAATGTACTCTTACAACTTTATGTGAGCTATCCTAAAAGAGAAGCATGTAAATTCACGTCCACACTTTACCAGTGCTTCCACATTGCTCATGATACACTGCTGGCCATTGATAAGTCTGTAGAGAGACATGTGGGAGTTACTCTTATGTTCTCCTGTGACTGCATTAGCATCCATTGAGTACCAGGCTTCCGTAGATGTGAGGTCAGATCATCTAGACCCACTTGGAACAGAAAAGCAAAACAGCATATTTTTACATGCTGTTAGTTGGTGGCACTAAGCTTATTTTAAATTATATGGAAGTTAGAATGGAGTGGGAAAACTCTCACTTTTTAGAACAACTAGCAATCTCTACATAGGGAAGAAATCTGTTGATTTGAGATGGCTTCTGCCAGGCCAATCAGTTTTTAACAGTGAGACAAGTGAAGGTAATCCATATGCTCTGTAATCCCCTCTGGCGTATTCACTGGTGCTGGATCTGGATAAGCCAAACCATCATAAACAGCAAGAGAAGGATACACAGACTTCAGAAAAGTTCTTAATTAGGGTCAGTGCAGCACTGTTAAAACTGGAACAAGAGAAGGATCCGCAGACTTCAGATGAGTTCGTAAAAAGCCAGATAACTATACAAACTCCTTGCAGATAGTGCCCTGGCAGGGTTTTGAACCGGCAACCCTAAGCTGCAAGACGAGAGTGCTGACTAACAATAATAATAATATAATTACTTGATATACATATTTTAGTTGCTTCTACTTTGCTTGTTAACATTTAGGTCTTTCAACCCAAACCATAGCTGAGTGGATTAAATGCAGCTCAATAACTAACTCCCAATAACATCATCTGCATATCTGCCTGCTGCTTTTATATCTTGCATTTAGCTCGCTACAAAAAATTATGGTATATGTGAATGACCTGAACATTTGCCAATGGATAAGTTATCTAATCAACATATATTAAATTACGGTATATTTTTCTGGGAAACTGACCGTCTATTCTCAGCTTCTTAGTGTAGCATCACTAACACATGACACTTCACATGAGAGCAATATCTATTTTTCTACCTTCATTTAATTTGAGACTTTCTAATGCATGCCACAGAAATAATATTACTTCCTCAATTAAATTTCCAATGGAAGCCACTCAACAAACTTTAACTCTGTTATTGTTAGGAGAGCAGATGCATTAGTGCTATTTGATGAATACAGGTTCACAATGAAATTACCAGTGTATTGTGTTTTGTTGAGCGCTCGTGTCTCTTTGCATGAATTAAAAAAAGCTGAATAACCGGCTGCCTAATAGAATTGAAAAGATTGTAGATCAATACATGAATATGAAATGAAAGATAAAAGAAGACCTTTGCAACAATTATAAACCTGATGAAGCTGCATGTTGTTTCCGATCATACATTACTTTGTAAAATAACAATGTTGTTTTTTGTGAAATGCAAAACAAAACAAAAAAAAATAAAGAGGTTTATGGATTTCTGGTAAGCTTTGATATGGATGATATAGCAAAGTGTACACAGCCTCACCCAGCTTTCTAGCACTGTAAATAAAGGAATTTTCTGTGGATGAATAATTAATGCCGCAATAACAGCATTATAAACTGTACACTATAAATGGTGCTGACCGTTCTTTACTGGAGGCTATGTCTCTTGCAAAAAAAACAAAAAAACCTGGCTTATATAAAACTGGCTTATGAGAAAAGATGTGCCACGCTCAGCCCTTCTATTTATAGAGCCATGATTGCAGAGGTCTGGTCCGGTTGTTGTTAGTATAATGCGGTATGGTATGGTAGATTTACATATTAGGATGCTGGCTGCGTTGCTTATGTAGTTTTGGCACTCAGGTGATGATGACATTACCAAAAGTCTGGTGATGAATGTTGACCAGGAAATACAATGGAATTTCATGGTCATCGGGATGATATGATGAAAGCTCCCAAGGTTATCTACTATTACTTATAGAAAAGCTCCCGGGAACCACTGTTCACTGGAGTATACATCTTGAAATAACTGGAGCTACTAGAAGCATTCCTATAATCACAGTACTCTCAGAGGAACTATGTGAATGCTTGCATGTGTATGTGTGCATGTGAGTGTGTGTGTTTGGGTTTAGGGAGGGGGGAGGGGGTCTGGTTAAAAAAAAAATAACATAACATATTTTATCCCCTGGCAGGCAGGCTAGGTTTGGAGAACTGACTTACTATGTGAAGGTCAGAAACAGCTTTTATAGACTGAACAGCAATCTGTAAGCTTTCCAAACTTCTCCCCCATCCCATCATCAGGTAGTCAAGAAGGAGCATTACTGTGAACACAGAGCTGAACCTGCCCACCTATGAGAGAGCAGAGAGAGTGGTCATTTGATGACTCCATGCAGAAGAATATACTTTCACATTGCAGGCACCTCTATGTTATCTGCACAGATCATGTTGGTCATGTGACTGACTTTTCCAAAGAGAATGTCTCTGGAATAATTGCATGAAACATGAAAACTGTGTAAGTAATGGCATAGTCACCTTTCACCTTTACGGACATATAAACATCCAAAAAGTGTCAGATATAGCATATGGAATAAGGTTTAGGAAATGAATTAGTAACCTGGCTAATTTTATGTTTTTTTCTAGTGTGATGAATGTGTTCTGAAATATCACATGTGGTAGAACCATCAGTGATAAATGCATGTGTAATAACTCAATACATTTCCAAAGGAGCGCTCTGAAGAGCTTTGACCTCTATGCAGCATTGGTGTAGATGAAGATGATAGGTGGCTCTCTGCAAAATAACATAAGTTTAACAGAGACCTCCTTACAATTTAATTGGGTAATGCATTTAATTATAATCATATTTGCAATGCATAAAATGTATTTATTTCCATTTTTTCTCTGTTACCAACTGCAAATGTCTAAATATTCTTCAAAATCCCCATGTGGTTAGTTACCAATCTCATGCTATTTGAAAAAAGTCAGAAATATAACTAGATAAAAAGATTACCTACTTAACAGTTCCAAAGAGCAAGGTGTTTTCTTAAAAGACAATAGAGATGTCCCGAATGGTTCGCCGGCGAACAGTTCCAGGCAAACTTCGGGTGGTTCGCGTTCGCCTGCGAAGACGAACTTTCCCGGAAGTTCGATTCGCCCCATAATGCTCTATTGAGCAGAACTTTGACCCTCTACATCAGTCAGCAGGCACATTGTTGCCAATCAGACTGCACTCACTCCTGGAGCCCCAACCCCCTTATAAAAGGCAAGGTCCTTGTGCCATTTTACTCACTAGTCTGCCTGCACTTATTAGTTAAGGGACAGCTGCTGACAGACTCTGTTAGGGAGAGTTTAGTTAGGCTCTTATAGGCTTGTTCCTAGCTAATTGTTATTACTTTACTTCCTCCCTGACTCTCTCCTTCCGGAAGGAGGAGGGTCTCATCTTCCGGGGAATTGTAGAATTTCAAAAGCCAGCTTATATACCTTGGCTGGGAATTGAACCCAGGTCTGAGTTCTTGGTAGTCAGCTCTCTTAACCGCTATATCACCACCCACACTACATGCAGAAGGCAGCCTAGCATGTACCATTATGATCTATCCTAGATAGTGTTGGGCGAACAGTGTTCGCCACTGTTCGGGTTCTGCAGAACATCACCCTGTTCGGGTGATGTTCGAGTTCGGCCGAACACCTGACGGTGCTCGGCCAAACCGTTCGGCCACATGGCCGAACTAAGAGCGCATGGCCGAACGTTCCCCGAACGTTCGGCTAGCGCTGTGATTGGCCGAACGGGTCACGTGGTTCGGGCCCGAACGCACTCTGATTGGCCGAACGGTCACGTGGTTCGGGTAAATAAATACCCGAACCACGTCATATCTCCGCCATTTGTCTGTGGGTTTAGCTTTGGGTAGGCAGGCAGGGTAGTTCGCTCTCCAGCCACGCTAGCCAGGGTCCCCCCCAGTCATTGTGTGTCGCTGCTGGGAACAGTAGTACACCGCTCGCTCAGCCACACTATATATAGCATTGTTTACTGCCACTGTGTACCTCGCTCAGCCACGCTATATATATAGCATTGTGTTTTCTGACACTCTGTGTACACGGCTTAGGCTAGCCTGACTAATATAGCATTGTGTGTACTGCCACTGTGCACCTCGCTCAGCCACGCTATATATAGCATTGTGTGTACTGCCACTGTGCACCTCGCTCAGCCACGCTATATATAGCATTGTGTGTACTGCCACTGTGCACCTCGCTCAGCCACGCTATATATATAGCATTGTGTTTTCTGACACTCTGTGTACATGGCTTAGGCTAGCCTGACTAATATAGCATTGTGTGTACTGCCACTGTGCACCTCGCTCAGCCACGCTATATATAGCATTGTGTGTACTGCCACTGTGCACCTCGCTCAGCCACGCTATATATAGCATTGTGTGTACTGCCACTGTGCACCTCGCTCAGCCACGCTATATATAGCATTGT
The DNA here is from genome assembly GCF_040937935.1 of Hyperolius riggenbachi. Classification (NCBI taxonomy): domain Eukaryota; kingdom Metazoa; phylum Chordata; class Amphibia; order Anura; family Hyperoliidae; genus Hyperolius; species Hyperolius riggenbachi. Next base: position 402,900,527 of record NC_090646.1, read on the forward strand.
GTGTACTGCCACTGTGCACCTCGCTCAGCCACGCTATATATAGCATTGTGTTTTCTGACACTCTGTGTACACGGCTTAGCCTGACTAATATAGCATTGTGTGTACTGCCACTGTGCACCTCGCTCAGCCACGCTATATATAGCATTGTGTGTACTGCCACTGTGCACCTCGCTCAGCCACGCTATATATAGCATTGTGTGTACTGCCACTGTGCACCTCGCTCAGCCACGCTATATATATAGCATTGTGTTTTCTGACACTCTGTGTACACGGCTTAGCCTGACTAATATAGCATTGTGTGTACTGCCACTGTGCACCTCGCTCAGCCACGCTATATATAGCATTGTGTGTACTGCCACTGTGCACCTCGCTCAGCCACGCTATATATAGCATTGTGTTTTCTGACACTCTGTGTACACGGCTTAGCCTGACTAATATAGCATTGTGTGTACTGCCACTGTGCACCTCGCTCAGCCACGCTATATATAGCATTGTGTGTACTGCCACTGTGCACCTCGCTCAGCCACGCTATATATAGCATTGTGTGTACTGCCACTGTGCACCTCGCTCAGCCACGCTATATATAGCATTGTGTTTTCTGACACTCTGTGTACACGGCTTAGCCTGACTAATATAGCATTGTGTGTACTGCCACTGTGCACCTCGCTCAGCCACGCTATATATAGCATTGTGTTTACTGCCACTCTGTGTACACCGCTCAGCCAGACTATATACCATTGTTTACTGACACTCTGTGTACACGGCTCAGCCTGACTATAAAGCATTGTGTGTACTGCCACTGTGCACCTCGCTCAGCCACGCTATATATAGCATTGTGTTTTCTGACACTCTGTGTACACGGCTTAGCCTGGCTATATAGCATTGTGTGTACTGCCACTGTGCACCTCGCTCAGCCACGCTATATATAGCATTGTGTTTACTGCCACTCTGTGTACACCGCTCAGCCAGACTATATACCGTTGTTTACTGACACTCTGTGTACACCGCTCAGCCAGACTATATACCATTGTTTACTGACACTCTGTGTACACGGCTCAGCCTGACTATAAAGCATTGTGTGTACTGCCACTGTGCACCTCGCTCAGCCACGCTATATATAGCATTGTGTGTACTGCCACTGTGCACCTCGCTCAGCCACGCTATATATAGCATTGTGTTTTCTGACACTCTGTGTACACGGCTTAGCCTGACTAATATAGCATTGTGTGTACTGCCACTGTGCACCTCGCTCAGCCACGCTATATATAGCATTGTGTTTTCTGACACTCTGTGTACACGGCTTAGCCTGGCTCTATAGCATTGTGTGTACTGCCACTGTGCACCTCGCTCAGCCACGCTATATATAGCATTGTGTTTACTGCCACTCTGTGTACACCGCTCAGCCAGACTATATACCGTTGTTTACTGACACTCTGTGTACACCGCTCAGCCAGACTATATATTATTGTTTACTGACACTCTGTGTACACGGCTCAGCCTGACTATAAAGCATTGTGTGTACTGCCACTGTGCACCTCGCTCAGCCACGCTATATATAGCATTGTGTTTTCTGACACTCTGTGTACACGGCTTAGCCAGACTATATAGCATTGTGTGTACTGCCACTCTGTGTACACCGCTCAGCCAGACTATATAGCATTGTGTTTACTTCCACTCTGTGTCTGCTGGGCCTGGGAACAGTAGTACACCGCTCACCCGCCACTGTATAGCATTGTGCTCTGTGTCGCTGCTGGGAATAGTGGTACTGTATAGCATTTCTGTACTGCCACTGTACTGCTGCCAGTCAGCGTGTACTGTAAGGATAAGTGAAATGAGGAAGAAATCCGGTGAAAGAGGAAGGGGCAAGGGAAGAGGTGTTTCCCCTGACGGTTCACGTACAGGCCACAGGGGAGCACCCAAGAAAACCCACTCAATACCGCCCATGTTGTCCAGGACAACAACCCTCACAAATCCAAAAGAACAGGACCAGATAATTACTTGGATGACCTCTCAAGCGTCCAGCAGTGGGTTAAGCAGCACCAGCACATCACGCACGAGGTCCGAGTCCTCAGCCAGTTACAAGGAGCCAGTGGGCACAAAGCTGACACAACCGGCAGCGACACCACGCACACAACTGCCAGATAACCAGTCCTATGAATTACCTCAGGACACAATGGGGTATTCGCAGGAGCTATTCCCAGCCCAACAAACTTCCACCTATGAAAGGTCAATGGAGGAACAGCCAGAAATGTTGTGCCCGGATTCACAACCATTAACTGTGGGAAATGCACCTCGCACTGAAATACAAGGCGAGTCCGAGGAGGACTCGGAAACCCAAATCCCAGAGCAAGTTGGGCAGGAGGGGTTGCAATTGCAGGAGGTCGGCCGACAAGATCTGGAAGACGACGTTGGAGTGAGCTGCGCAGAGGTTGTTCTGGGGAGCTCTACTCCACGGCGGCGGCCCCCCACAATGACATATGACGAGTTTGAGGAGATGGAAGAGGAGGGTATGGACAATGTGGACAGAGACCCAGATTTTATTTGTGAACGAGAACATCGCCGTCGTAGCAGCAGCACAGATGAGTCTGTTGAAGAACCCACTGCTGCACGAGTTCGCCTTGTGCCACAAGGTAGGCGGCGCGCAATTTCAGGCACCACAAGCGTGGAAGTTAGAGTGAGAGGCAAAAGAGGAGGAAACAGAAATCGCCAGCAAGGAGGCAGGTGCTCCAAAGTCTGGGCTTTCTTTGAAGACTGCACTGAGGATGTTACCATGGCGATTTGCAAGGTGTGCAAGACTCGCCTGAGCAGGGGGAAAAGTATTAACAACCTCTCCACCACCAGCATGAGCCGCCACATGCTATCCAAACATCCCACTCTGTGGGCAAACGCGGCAGGACAGGGTACCAGCAACACTGCCTCCCTTGGGTTCACCAGACTCACCACCAGACCCGCCTCAGCAGCAGCAGTAGCCCAGCCATTGCGTGGTTCACAACATTCACAAACATCAGACGACGCTGACACTGTCACTTTCCGGAGTAGTGCTCTTGAGGTCTCCCAGTGTTCATCAAACACAACAACCAACAGCCCTTCCGTGTGCAGCGCTACGGTTCAGTTGTCTGTGTCGGAGATGTTTGAGCGCAAGAGGAAATTGCCAGCAAATGACCCCCGGGCCGTGGCAGTAACAGCCAGCATAGCCAAGCTTCTGGCCTGCGAAATGCTGCCATATCGAGTGGTGGAGACAAACAGCTTCAAGGGCATGATGTCAGTGGCCATCCCACATTACGTGGTTCCCAGCCGCTACCACTTTGCGCGCTCTGCAGTGCCTGAGTTGCATGAGCACGTGGTCAGCAAAATAACCCGAAGCTTGAAGAATGCCGTTGCCTGCAAGGTTCACCTCACCACTGACACTTGGACGAGTGCGTTCGGCCAGGGTCGATACATCTCCCTTACCGCGCACTGGGTGAACCTTGTGGAGCCTGGCAGCGATTCCTCACCTGCTACGGCGCGGGTGTTGCCCACGCCGCAAACAGCTGCACCGCCGTCCCTCCCACTGGATAACAACAGCAGCACCTACCTCTCTGACTCCTTCTCCTCCAACGCATCTCAAAGCTGTACCTCATCCGGAAACGCTAACCCAGCAGCAGTAGGATCGTGGAAGCAGTGCAGCACAGCTGTTGGCATGCGTCAGCAAGCGTTGCTGAAGCTGATCTGCCTTGGGGATAAGCAGCACACAGGGGAGGAAATTTGGAAGGGAATAAAGGAACAGACGGATTTTTGGCTGGCACCGCTGGACTTGAAACCGGGCATGGTTGTGTGTGATAATGGGAGTAATCTCATTCGCGCTTTAAGGTTGGCTAAGCTGACACACATCCCTTGCCTGGCGCACGTGATGAACCTAGTAGTTCAGCGGTTCCTGAGGACATACCCAGGCGTGGCCGATCTTCTGTTGAAGGTGCGTCGAGTGGCCAAACATTGTAGAAATTCCAGTACTGCTTCGGGGGCACTCGCCAAGATGCAGGAGCGCTTCAATCTCCCCCACCATCGCTTGCTGTGTGATGTCCCTACGCGCTGGAATTCTACGCTGCACATGCTAGCACGCTTTTGTGAGCAGAAGAGTGCAGTGGTCCAGTACATGACGGCGCAGTACCGAGGCGCATCCGGCCAGCTGCCAAGCTTCTGTGGATCCGATTGGGCCAACATGTTGGACCTCTGCCAAGTCCTCCAAAATTTTGAGCAATCCACGTTGCTTGTGAGCAGTGACAACTCTTCAGTCAGCATTACCATACCACTGCTGTGTTTACTGAAGAGGTCAATGTTGAAAATCAAGGAAACAGCTGTCATGATGCAACTGGGGGAATCTGAAGGAGAAAACGATCAGCGTGATGGTACCAACATCAGGCCATCCGCCTCAGGGAACGCTGGCCCCAGCAGCTATGACGAAGAAGAGGAGGAGGAACAGCTGGAGTTGGAGCAGGAATTTCATGCCACCACTGACGAGGGCCAGAGCGGTGCACGTTGGACTTCCACAATTCAGCGCGAATGGTCAGCAGAAGCAGACCAGGAGGAAGGTGACGACTATGATGCATCACAACAACTATCACAACGCTCACAAGAGGATGATGAGGATTCTGGTAGGACTCTTGCACACATGGCTCAATTCATGCTAGACTGCATTGAACGCGACCCACGCATTGTGCGCATTCTGGACAACACCAATTACTGGGTTTATACCCTTCTGGATCCACGGTACAAACACAATGTTCCAAAACTGCTTGAAGAAAGAGTCAGACAGGTCAAAATGGAAGAATACCAGCAGGCCCTTGTGGAGACTTTAGAGAGGAGATTGACATCCTCCCCCTCCTCTAGCCAGTTGTACGCCGACAGACTGACTTCCGCAAACCCAGGACGACCAGGAGGGCAGCAAACAACGCAAGCCGCAGCTAGTGCCCAAAAGGGAACGGTATCGGCAGTGTCCTTGGAGTGGGAAAATTTTCTGACACCCATGCAGCAGCAGCCCACTGAACAGGAAGCGTGCAGATCCACCTCCAACACCGATCGCCTGGAGAAGATGGTCAAGGACTACATGTCAGATGACGTAGCTGTGTCGAACAATCCATCTGCACCCTTCAACTATTGGGTATCGAAGCTAGACACCTGGCACGAACTGGCAATGTACGCAATAGAGGTGCTGGCTTGCCCGGCAGCCAGCGTTATGTCGGAACGCTGTTTCAGTGCTGCCGGAGGCATCGTCACAGATCGGCGTATCCGCCTCTCCACAGAAAATGCAGACCGTCTGACTCAAATTAAAATGAATCAATCCTGGATTGGAAACGACTACGCAACACTCCAGGACCCCAACCAAGTAACATGACCAATGAACATCTGGGATGGTGTAGCGTTACCGGTCCCTGTTTATTGAACCTCTCATCTGTATTACATTTATGACTGCATGGCGGCAAAAAGCATTGCTGCTATATCCGCACGCTTTTTGTCCTCATGCAAGGCCTGGGTTGTTGTGTCTCAAAAAGCATGGCCTTCTCCTCCTGCGCCTGCTCCTGTTCCATCACGTCTGCTGCTGCTGGGTTAGCGTTGCCGGTCCCTGTTTATTGAACCACTTATCTTTATTACATTTATGACTGCATGGCGGTACAAAGCATGCTATCCGCACGCTTCTTGTCCTCATGCAAGGCCTGGGTTGTTGTGTCTCACAAAGCGTGGCCTTCTCCTCCTGCGCCTCCTCCTGTTCCATCACGTCTGCTGCTGCTGGGTTAGCGTTGCCGCGTGGTCCCTGTTTATTGAACCACTTATCTTTATTACATTTATGACTGCATGGCGGTACAAAGCATGCTATCCGCGCGCTTCTTGTCCTCATGCAAGGCCTGGGTTGTTGTGTCTCACAAAGCGTGGCCTTCTCCTCCTGCGCCTCCTCCTGTTCCATCACGTCTGCTGCTGCTGGGTTAGCGTTGCCGCGTGGTCCCTGTTTATTGAACCACTTATCTTTATTACATTTATGACTGCATGGCGGTACAAAGCATGCTATCCGCACGCTTCTTGTCCTCATGCAAGGCCTGGGTTGTTGTGTCTCACAAAGCGTGGCCTTCTCCTCCTGCGCCTCCTCCTGTTCCATCATGTCTGCTGCTGCTGGGTTAGCGTTGCCGCGTGGTCCCTGTTTATTGAACCACTTATCTTTATTACATTTATGACTGCATGGCGGTACAAAGCATGCTATCCGCACCCTTCTTGTCCTCATGCAAGGCCTGGGTTGTTGTGTCTCACAAAGCGTGGCCTTCTCCTCCTGCGCCTCCTCCTGTTCCATCACGTCTGCTGCTGCTGGGTTAGCGTTGCCGCGTGGTCCCTGTTTATTGAACCACTTATCTTTATTACATTTATGACTGCATGGCGGTACCTCATGCAAGGCCTGTTAACAAAAATTGAGGAAAAGAACCGCACACCACTGTGGAGGTGCTGGACCATGAAGAGCTAATAGCAAAAAAATCAAAAAAGGTCCGCACACTCACGTGATCCAAAAATCAGGGTTTATTCAACCAGCGTGACATGAACAGTCCACTCCATACACCGACGACTCGTTTCGGGGCCCCGTGGGGTCCCCTTTGTCAAGGTACAACAATACAGAATGGTAACCACTCACGTGAGTGTGCGGACCTTTTTTGATTTTCATGCAAGGCCTGGGTTGTTGTGTCTCACAAAGTGTGGCCTTCTCCTCCTGCGCCTGCTCCTGTTCCATCACGTGTGCTGCTGCTGCTGCTGGGTTAGCGTTGCCGGTCCCTGTTTATGGAACCTCTTATCTTTATTACATTTATGACTGCATGGCGGTACAAAGCATGCTATCCGCACGCTTCTTGTCCTCATGCAAGGCCTGGGTTGTTGTGTCTCACAAAGCGTGGCCTTCTCCTCCTGCGCCTCCTCCTGTTCCATCACGTCTGCTGCTGCTGGGTTAGCGTTGCCGCGTGGTCCCTGTTTATTGAACCACTTATCTTTATTGAATTTATGACTGCATGGCGGTACAAAGCATGCTATCCGCACGCTTCTTGTCCTCATGCAAGGCCTGGGTTGTTGTGTCTCACAAAGCGTGGCCTTCTCCTCCTGCGCCACCCTCCTCCTGTTCCATCACGTGTGCTGCTGCTGGGTTAGCGTTACCGGTCCTTTTTCCTGGAACCTCTTATATGTATTACATTTATGACTGCATGCCGACAAAAAGCATGTTACCTGTGCAAAGAAAACAGACATTTCCCGCATTTAAAAGACAGTTTTCCCTTTGAAACTTTAAAATCGATTTTCTCAAAAACTATAACCTCTTTTTGCTAAAAAAAATTTTCTTCTTGTACCCACTCCCAAGGTGCACATACCCTGTAAATTTGGGGTATGTAGCATGTAAGGAGGCTTTACAAAGCACAAAAGTTCGGGTCCCCATTGACTTCCATTATGTTCGGAGTTCGGGTCGAACACCCGAACATCGCGGCCATGTTCGGCCTGTTCGGCCCGAACCCGAACATCTAGATGTTCGCCCAACACTAATCCTAGAGAAAAATGAGCTTGCTTAAAGATTTGTAGGCTTTTAAAAGCCAGCTTACATACATTGGCCGGAAAATGGAACCCAGGTCTTGGCCAGGAATTGAACCCAGGTCTGAGTGCTTGGTAGTCAGCTCTCTTAACCGATATACCACGACCAACACTACATGCTGAAGGCAGCCTAGCATGTACCATTATGATATATCCTAGAGAAAAATTAGCTTGCTTAAGGATGTGTAGTATGTCAAAAGCCAACTCACATTGGCCAGGAATAGTACACAGTCTCTGTGGCACAATTGGTTAGCGTGCTTGGCTGTTAACTAAAAGGTTGGTGGTTCAACCCCACCCAGGCATGGCCTTGCCTTTTGTGTCCAACAGTTGTCTGAAGAGAACCCCAGATAGCCATGTACATTCATCTCTCTCTCTCTCTCTCTCTAGTAGGGATGGTCACCGCTTTCCGCGGAATTGTATTCTCCGCAATTTTGGGCGGAAATTGGTCATTCCATTCCGTTTGGTCGGAACGGAATTGTTTTTTTAATCCGTCAGAATTCCGAAATTGCCTGTGAAATTCTGCTGGTATCCGCTGATGCCATTGAAGTGAATTTTCAGCTTAAAACCATCAAGTCCTAGAGAGAGAGAGAGAGCAAGCTCATTTTTCTCTTGGGTATATCACAATGGTACATGCTAGGCTGGCTTCAGCATGTAGTGTTGGAGGTGGTATAGCAGTTAAGAGAGCTGACTACCAAGCACTCAGACCTGGATTCAATTCCCGGTCAAGACCTGGGTTCAATTCCCGGACAAGGTATGTAAGCTGGCTTTTAAAAGCCTACAAATCTTTAAGCAAGCTAATTTTTCTCTAGGATAGATCATAATGGTACATGCTAGGCTGCCTTCCGCATGTAGTGTTGGTGGTGGTATAGCAGTTAAGAGAGCTGACTACCAAGCACTCAGACCTGGGTTCAATTCCCGGCCAAGGTATGTAAGCTAGCTTTTGAAGTTCTACAATTCCCTGGAAGATGAGACCCTTCTCCCTCCGGGATGGGGGAAGAGAGGGATACACTGCCTGATGTTGTAAAGTAGTGTAGGCCTGTAATTGAACATTGAATGAGATTTGGGACCTTAAAATAGGGGTTTATGTATAATCTAGATTTTTGTCTGGGACTTTTGATGTGTATGTCACTCAATCATGTCTTCCTCCAGGTATTAGATCCCTTGAAACATGTTTTCTATAATTATTCCAGCCGGTAGAAATTTTTCAAAATTTTGAAGTTCGCCTCCCCATTGAAGTCTATTGCAGTTCGCGACCTTTTCCGCGAACCGAACCTTCCGCCTGGCTCAAGCAGAACTACAGCGTGGGACCTAACATACTTCTAGGGGTCGGAATAAGCTCCAGTTCAGTGAAACTTTTTGCCCCCGGATCTATCCTTTAACCTTTTGGGGACCACGTGTAGTAAATCCTACACCGCACTTGTGGCTGCCTGATGCACCTGCCATTTCCACTCCCAATGCGAACGTGTTCACCCGAGAGGGAAGATTAAGATGTCATATGACAGCTGACATCTCCCCTCAGTGACCAGGAGCCATCACGATTGGCTCCTGATCATGTGATCACTACGATCACCGGCGGATCGTAGTGATCACCATTGGCAGCGGTGGTCTGAGGGGAAGAAGAGGACAGGGACTCACCTTCCTGGCATTCCCCTGGCGATCGTCGCTCCCCTCCACTCTGACCAGCATCCCCTCTCACTCTGCGTTAAGTGTCGGGTCCCGGCTTGATGGCGTCATCAAGTAGCAACCCAGAACTTAATGGCAGTGCGAGTGAGGATGCCGGCCAGAGCAATGGGGGGTTAGAGCTTATCACTGGAGCCTGGGAGGTGAGTAAAGGCTGCTGGCAATATGGGGGACACCTGGCTACAGTGGGGACACCATGCCTAGCTAGCTATACTGGGGATCCCGCGGCCTAACCCCCCAAATGCACCTCCCCCGGATGTAAAATGGCCTGGTCCTTAAGGGGGGTTAGGCAGCCGCTCCCTAAAGGGTTGAGGAATCAGCTTAGCTTAGTGGTAATACTAGTATAATAACACTGGCATAACAATAGGCCCAGCAGCCCCTGCCCCCTGGGGCCCGCTCGGGGCCATTTTGGGGGGGCTGGAGGAGACGCAGCATGAGGGGAAAGCTATACTGCAGTTCGGTGGGGAGGGGGGACAGTCCCTCTCCTCCCTCACCTCGGGCTTTCCCCTCTGCGCTCTTCTCCAGCTTTAGTAAGTGTCCGTGAGCAGCGGCAGGCAGCGGTGGCAGATACATACCTTCCATGCATTTCAGCGTGGACGCTCCTCTCTCTAGTCTCTGACGCGACTTCCTGTATAAACAGAGGGAGAATCTTCCACGCTGGAGCGCATGGAAGGTATGTATCTGCCTCCGCTGCCCACCGCTGCTCACGGACACTTATTGAAGCTGGAAGGGAGCGCAGAGGGGAAAGCCCGAGGTGAGGGGGGGGGGACCATCCCCCCTCCCCGCCGAGTGTGGCCATAGCTTTCCCCTCATGCTGCATCCCCTCTAGCCCCCAAAATGGGGGGGGGCGGGCTCAGAATTTTTGCAGGGGGGCCCGGTGGGATCTAGTTACGCCCCTGTATACTAAGTAATGTTATAAAAGGTATCCTTTTCTCTTATTTCTTTGATTCAGTCAAACAACATGAGAGAGAGAATCAGAGGAAGTTTTATAGCCTTTGCATGCATGATATAAATCACACATTTTATTGTAAGCCAATGTCAAATCCAATAAATAATCATTGCGATCTCCTTTAAGGCTCGTACACACATGCAACTTTTCTGCATGAACGAATGCACAACCAAGTTATTACACGATTTATATTTTCCAACAAACTGAACGACCAACTCATTTGCAAGTGAATGATGGACTGCACAATATGGGTGCATTCAAAACAAGTACAAGTCATTCAAATGACTTATACACCTCTTTTACTACTGCACAATATCTGCCCAACAGTCATGTGAGTTGAACTGTATGATGGATCTGGCAAACCGCCTGTTATCAGTCACTAATCTAGTCACTTGTTATACGTTCACATGTCCAAATGTCATCCATCGTCCAGGCCTTAACGAGAAACTCCGACCAAAAATTGAACTTTATCCCAATCAGTAGCTGATACCCCCTTTTACATGAGAAATCTATTCCTTTTCACAAACAGACCATCAGGGGGCGCTGTATGACTGATATTGTGGTGAAACCACTCCCACAAAAAACTCTGAGGACAGTGGTACTCCTGGCAGTTTCCTGTCTGTGAACCTTGTTGCATTGTGGGAAATAGCTGTTTACAGCTGTTTCCAACTGCCAATAAAAGCATGCAGCAGCTACATCACCTGCCAACAGTAAAAATGTCACCATGTAATAAATGTCAGAATGTAAATCAGGGATTTAAAAGATTTCACAATGGGCAAACACTGACTAAATCATTTATACATAATTATTGTAAAAACAAGCACTTTTTTATTCCATTATTTTCACTGGAGTTCCTCTTTAAAGTGGTTTCAAAAGTATCTCACCCTGGTCTACACAGCCACACCATACTAGCTCAAAGGTAGTACATTCACTTTAAGAGTTAATGGTCTTAGCTTTGCATTCCAATTTTGCATTGAAATATACTTGTACTGCTTGTACCACATCCTAGAAACAAGCAGATAAACAGCATTGATCAAAGTGCTGTTCTAAGCTTAGATTATATTGAATACTGTTCTCTATATGAGCACATGGCCTTTACTTTATCAATCTATTGACAAACATATTGACTGTCAGCAGTGTTTCACTGCAAGTTAACTTGATATATTGCCTCAAAGTTAATCATCTAAAGTATATAAAATGTATGTGTATGGGTTGTGGAAGTACCTAGAAAGCAGTTATATTGTTGCTTGAAAATTATCACAGTGAATTTGTTTGAGTATTTGTAGTAAAGATAGCAAGATTTTATTAATGGGCAGTTGTAACTTGTAACTTAGCATGTGCATATTTTTTTTAATTATTATTATTATTATTATTATTATTACTACTACTACCATGCTTATATGTCCAAGGATATGTTTGTTCATGTATGTGTGTGCAAATGTTTGCATGTGTGGATATGTGTGCGTGCATATGTGTGGATGTGTGTGTGGATTTTTGTCTAAAATGAATAGGACCATTTAGGTATATAACATACATGCCATATGTTACCTGGAAAAACCTTGTCATATGTGTTGCTGTACTGTGTAATATATCTCCTTCCACTGATGCAGTATTGCATGCATTATATTGCATTGCAGGTCACAAATTATAGGATGGGTACACAGAGGAAATAGAGCAGTTGCCAAGGGCAGCCAGGTAAAGTCCTTCTTTCCTACAACAATGGAAACATGATTGGTTGATTTGGGCAACTGCTTGAGTTTTGCTCGTGTTTTCTTTGCACCTCTCTTTATAAATGTGGCATAGAATCTATAGACAAATGCTGCATTGCAGTTACACAACGTTATCCAAATGCAGAAGACATCTTTATCCTTTAAATACAGCAAATTGGCAAGTTGACAAAATGTAACTAGAGGGCCTGGCTGTAACCTTGCTTTAGCCACTGATAACACCTAACAATCTTAATGCAAAAGTCAGCAGGTAAATGTGGAGTGTTGGCCATAGATACAGACTTCCTCTGGTCATCTCTATACTTGTTCGTGTCTCTCTCTCTTTCTTTTAGTGCATGTTGTAGTTATGTATGTGAGAAGATAGGACCAGAAACAGCCCACATATGGAGAGGAAATCTGTTCCTAATACTCAAAATCTCCCTGTCAACCTCTGCTTTGGGATGGTGCATTATGGCTGGACTTGATATACTGGAGGCATTGAAGCTGTACTTGATGTGCTGGAAGCATCATGGCTAACTCCATGTTTTGGGAGCATAATAGCTGCACATGAAATACTAGGAGCAATATTGGTACTCTTGATATATTTAGGGTTATTATGGCTACATTCAATTTAAGGGGGACTTTATCTGTACTTTATACATGGGGTAGGGGTATTATGATTAAGCTTGATATACTGGGTTAATTATTGTTGTTGATATACTGGGTTAATTATCGTTACGCTCTGCTCTTTGGCTGCACATGATATACTGGAGAGCATCATGGCTGTCCTTGATATTCTGGGGTAGCACCAGAGCAGGATCATCCACAAGTGAACCTAGGCAGGTCCTTGGGGCCTAGTGGGTGTCAAGGGGTCCACCAGTCACCTTCTCTGACCTCTCTCCACTTCAGTTTTCCAAAAGACCACAAGAGGGCCCCATTCCATCTTAATCCATCTCTGGGTAGCACTTGTTATGTGTGTGACATAATACCTGCATTTACTATAGAAGGGACATGATGGCTGTACAGGTAATATTAGACTCACTTCTCATAAACACAACGCACTTATCACACCTCTGGATTATAATTTACACAGAAATAAATTCCTTGTAAATCCTATTCTCGCCAACCACAGCCACATGCTGTACTTGACTTACAATTTCGAGAAGCTGACTCGCTGTGAGACCGAACTTGAAATTTTGACTCACTCATCCCTAATGCTTTATGAGAAGTCCTGTATCTGCTTTACACAGCAAGGATTGCCCCACCTTATTCTTTATTGATTAAATACAGAACATTGCTTATGCGGTAATGCTGATCCAGTGATGAAGCTGACTTGTCTCACAAATGATTTGAGCAGATCAACTTTTAGAAAAGTATCCTGCTTGCCTAAGTGTTTTCTTATTTTGTATAGTGTACAAGTACTGCCACCATTTTCAACTTCAGCCTTTTTTTGTTTACCAGCAGAAAGGTTGTGTACTTTAGAATGCGGCATTTACTGACAAGTAAAGTTAAAGGGAACCTGAGCTGAGAGGGATATGGAGGCTGACATATTTATTTCCTTTTAAACTAAACAGTACCAGTTGCCTGGCAGTCCTCCTGATCCTGTGTCTCTAATACTTTTAGCCATAGACCATGAACAAGCATGCAGCAGACTCAGGTTTTACTGGATTAGCCATATGCTTGTTCCAGGGTTTTGACTCAGATACTACTTATGCCAGAATATCAACAAACCTTTCAGGCAATTAGGATTGTTTACAAGGAAATAAATATGGCAGCCTCCATATCACTCTCACATCAGGTTCCCTTTAAAGTGGAGTTTAAAACAGGAACCAGAGATGTTTCCTTGATTTCTTTCTTTGCTTATATTCATGAAATGCACATTACTGTTAGTCTCAAATTAAAATGTATACACCTTCAAGATCACTTTTACCAAAGCCCCATTTGGCTGAAAACCAGCTTTGGCAGAGCACTGCATTTGGTGGGAATAGGCATTTATTTTTTCTCTACATTTTCGGATAGAACACTAAAATGGAAATATATGATGCTCACTTAACTCATAACTTTAATCTTTTCATATAATAAAAATGGTACATTTAATTTTATTAGTGAGGGATTTAGCATCGGAGGGGTTAGAACCAATGTCGGGTTGTTATTATACTCAGTATACCCATTAGAGAGGCTTAAAGTCACCCGCATGTCTACATTCAGTATTGCTTTCAGCACTGATGCAGTTCCTTTTTACATTTATATCTCAGCTATGCAGTTCTGTTCTATACATTGCTGCTTTATGTTTTGACTTACTGTAACCGATTCCTGTAACACATAAACCCTTTTTACACTTAACCTTTCCCTTTAACCCCCTTTGAATGTTAAACTGTTAACTTATCGTTAGCCTCATCCAAACACCTAATACTAATCTAACTTTAACATCAACCCCTTGATGCCGTCTAACCTGAAACTCCACCTTTAGCATTAAGCCCTTGCTAAGATGTAATCATTAGCCACCCTTTTTACATTAACCCCTTACCAACTCCTTAATGTAAGCTCCCATTTTACCCTTTCTGATGAAAATCCTAACTCTTAATATAAATGTTATTCCTGTTGCTTAAGCTTAGCCTCACCCCTTTATGTAAACTCTTCCTAGTATTAAACCCTAACGTACTAGCTTGTATTATCATTTTACCATGTTCCTTTAGAAATACGCACCCTTTGCTGTCTTAACCTGTTCGTCAGACATATATACGCAACCAGTTAGTGCCTCTGTGTGCCAAAAGAGGGCATACAGGTGCGTACTGGTGCATCCTGTCATTTTGCGTAACGCTAATTCATGGCGGGACTTAGAGGGGAGGGATTGGTGATTGGGAACATGTGTTCCCTGAGCCAATTGGAGTCTTCTAGTGAAGAAAGCACATTGTTACTATCAGCAAAAATGTGCATTATTCAAAATATTAGCAAATAAACGTGTTTGTCTCTCTCAGCTCATCTATCATCATGTTGTTGCTTAGTCCATTTAATTTTTGTATTTTGATTAGGCAAAGCTGATATTCTTCTTATAAAGCAGATGGGAAAGATTAAGGTGGGTGGGAGGGAGGTTAAGGAAGTGGGTTGGACAGAACAGTGTCATTTTATAGGTTTGTACCACCTTAAGTAGCAAAGCAAGCAGCGTCAGCGGCACGATCTATGTTAAATTAGCTGTCTTCTGGAATCTTACCTAATATCAGATTATAACAAGCCGTTAAGCTGGTAAAAAATATCAGGGAGACATCAATCATTTGCCTGATCTAATAATGTATGGCCTCCTTGAATATTTTTTTTACATTTTGTGCAGATATGTATTCTGCTACGATATAAGTGTATTGTGACATGCAGTCTACATGGCTTCTATCTTACTATTATTATTGCTATTTTTTATTGTATGGTAAGCTGTCAAGCTACTTAATCAGAGTGACTGAAGGTGGCTGAAGAGAGTGTCAAGGTGAAAAGCCCCAAGGCTTGTACCTTTAAAACAGCTCAGCAATGCCAGATCCCATATATCTCACTTCACAGATTCATTATAATTTCTCATTATTTCTGCATAAAGCTAAGTAAATCATGGCCATCATCTTAGCTATATCTTCTTATTGTTAGCGTCTACACTATGCCCACATTACATCGCTTCACAGGTATCCTCGGTAACCGCGTTTTCATTCCTCCCAAAGTTAGAACATTCAAGCACAGATAAAGCAAGGCTTATTTTTAAAATAAGAAATGGATGCTCAAGTCTTCGAATGTGATGCCTTAAAATAGATGAAATAGTAGCCACATTTTTCATTCTCACAAACTCTTTTTCCCCGGCAAAGTACAGTTATTTCTTTCATTAGAGATACATGCAGCAGCAAACACAATGACTTCCCCCTACAAAGACATGTCAAAGGCATATACTCACTGTTGGTTTCTTGTTAGTAGAAGCTCATTTCTGCAGAGAATAGAATCTGACAATAGTAATTGTAAGCACTATTTCCATGCAGTGTATTATTTGTACATTCTTAAGTGACTTATTGTTCTTTAAACATATGCAAACATTCAAAAGAAACATGACATGGCAGATTTTCATATTCACTGCTCTGGAGACAACGGGGATTTCTTGTTGATTAAAATACAGGCTTGTGAAGGGAAAAGGTTTGGTGAACAATAAACCTTTTATAATTCAGGAAAGTTATCAGAAGGAAACTATGAAATGAAGAGCTAAAAGCTAATAGTATTGTTTGCTCTTCTATAGTAACTATAGCCAACCAGCCTTAGAGGTTGCTATGGATCCTAGGGGAGGTGGTGCAAATGAGGGCCTGTTCACCTTCCTAAATCCCCTGCTTAACTTTCAAGGGTCCCTTGGATGACCAGCATTGTTAGTTCAGAAAGAAAAGCAATGCAAAGATGTACATTATGTAAGCAGTTTTTTTACATCACCACTCAGCACGTAGTGGCAATTAAAGCTTACATTTAAAATGAGTGTGTAGTGGGTATACCTGCCATTACCATGCCACCACCCACTGAGAAATATTGAATGAACAGAATGACTCAACTCATATGGTACCATCTACACAAGCCAATACAAACTTCCATAAATATTTTGTGTAAAGTTGAGGGCAGCCAAGACATGGCTTTCATCCCTCCTTCACTCCCCATTTAGTGCCAGCTCCACCCCTACCCAAACCCACTGCAAAACCATCACTATAAGAGAATAAATGTCACTTTTTCTATGGGGTGTATTTTTTATTAACATTGCACTTGTTTTCAGTATTTAGCCTGCCAGTTACCTATAAAAGGCAATAGGCAATATAGGGATTTTTTTTCTAAATTCAAGCATTGTGGAATTCATACCAAGTTGTAAGAGATACATCTAGGAACCAGGAATTGCTTATAGTCAGAGCCAGGGATAACTCTAAAAGGAACAGTTAGACATTTTTATGTGCTTTCTAGAAATTATCTTTAAAGTGACTTCCAACCTTTTCGTCAAAATTGCACAGTTAAAAGTACACCCCAAATGCCACCTTCATTAGTAATGCTAAACACAGGATCTACTCAGCTTTTAAAAAAGGACCAAATAGCAGCATTTTTACCTAAATGACAACTGAATGTGCTTTAATCTTTTGGAGACCCCATAGCTGCACAAATGCAACTCACCAAATTGTTCAGTGGCATGATCAATGGAATGTACTTGAAAAATGTCACTTTTGAATCTGAACAGCAATACTTATTGTAACACTAAAACCTACATCCCCAGTTGTTCTTTATGCATAACCGACCAAGCTATGTCATCAAAAACATTAAGGCAGCAGGTGTCACCACTTCAACCAAAGGTGTCCATTAACAGCACAATTTTAGTAAATACTTATTATTATTATTATTATTATTATTTATTGTATTTATAAAGCGCCAACATATTACGCAGCGCTGCACAATAGATAAATGGGTTAACATACAGGTAGAACATACGGAAACTCACAACAAAACAAGATCATGCAAATGATTTGATAACAATACAGTGTCATAGGTCAAGATAGAGACTGTTCGAGTCTACAAGAAGGGTGGTTGTGAGTAAGATTGCATAATCAAGATGGATACATTAGGGAGGATGGCCCTGCCAGAGGCTTACAATCTAAAGGGTGGGGTGGAGACAATAGGTGCGTCTTTTGAGAGGGGGTCTAACAGAACATATTATGATACTGGTGTAGGGGGGTATGCGAGCGTGAAGAGGTGAGTCTTGAGAGCTTGTTTGAAGGTATTAAAGGTGGGGGCGAGTCTGACGGCTGGTGGGAGAGAGTTCCAGAGAGTAGGGGCAGCCCTGGTGAAGTCCTGCAATCGTGCGTGTGACTGAGTTATGCGTGGTGCGACTAGGCGCAGGTCATTGGAGGATCGGAGGGGGCGGGCTGGTATGTGCCTGTGGACCAGATCAGAGATGTAGGTCGGGCAGGTCTTGTGCACTGATTTGTAGGCCAAGCACAGGATTTTGAAATTGATCCTAAAGCTGATGGGGAGCCAGTGTAGTGCTTTACAGAGCGGAGTTGTAGAGGCACTGCGGTGAGAAGAATGTATCAGTCTGGCTGCCGCATTCATTACCAATTTAAGTGGGTCAGTACGGTTAGAGGGGAGGCCAGATAAAAGAGAATTGCAGTAGTCTAGGCGGGAGATGACAAGGGCATGGATAAGGAGTTTAGTGGTGTCAAGTGACAGGTAGGAGCGGATCTTGGAGATGTTGCGGAGGTGGAAGTTGCAGGATCTGACAATACCTTGGATGTGGGCTGTAAAGGAAAGTTCAGAGTCCAGAGTAACGCCTAGACAGCGGGCTTGGGAGGTAGGGTGGATAGTAGTATTTTCAATAGTGACGTGCAGATCTGGGAGGGGTGCAGCTGTGCGGGGTGGGAATATTAGAAGCTCAGTCTTGTCCAAATTAAGCTTCAGGTACCTGGCAGCCATCCAGGAGGAAATGGATGTGAGGCAGGCAGAGACTTTGTCCATGGTAGAGGAGGAGAGATCTGGGGTGTGGAGATATATCTGGGTGTCGTCGGCATACAGGTGATAATTGAAACCCATGGAGGAGATGATTTTACCAATTGAGGCAGTATAGAGTGAGAACAGGAGTGGTCCTAGGACGGAACCTTGAGGAACACCAACTGAGAGGGGTGTAGGAGCGGATGAGGAGCCATTGAAAAATGTTGTGAAGGAGCGGTTGGAGAGGTAGGAGGAGATCCAGGCTAAGGCTAGGTCCTGAATGCCCATTAGCTGCAGGGAGTGGAGGAGGAGGGAGTGGTCGACAGTGTCAAATGCCGAGGAGAGGTCCAGGAGGAGCAGGATGGAGTATTTACCTTCGGCTTTGGCAAGGGCAAGGTCGTTTACCACTTTGGTGAGGGCTATTTCTGTAGAATGGGCTGTGCGAAAACCAGACTGCAGGGGATCGAGAAAAATTAATCAAATACTTGATTAATATTTAAACAACCAGTTTAAAAAGGGAGGTATTGGTGGACTTACCTTCCCAAGTAGACTCAAACTGGCAATTTTCAGTAAAAAATGATTTAATTAGAACTCCAAAAATGCAATGGGCATAAGAGCAACTGCTAAATTAATCTTAGCCAGCATAAGCGTATCTGTCATTTAGTAAATTATCATATTTTCAACCAGTTGATGCCATTGTAAGAACACAGAATAGCTGGAGGGCCAAATCAATCCTAAATAATCACATTTATTTTCCCTAAAGAAATGGCCAATCGGCGTGGAAGATTCTTTCATAGACACAAACGTAATTGGCTTAGATATTATTACAACCTGGGTTCTTTCATGCTGGGGATTGATTAAATGTGATATTTTTTTTCTTTCCCTCTGAATAATCTTTTTGAAAATATAGTTGTTAACTAAAAATCACGCCATTAATAGACCCCTTGAAGAGGAGAATCAATCAAATCAGAGACCTTGATTCTTTCCCTTAGTGGACTTCATACATTTGGTGACATTAAACGGTTGGCCAGGGATCCACAAGAAATAAAAAGTTCCATTAACAGAAAAGGTTCCGGGGGTATGCTAGTGAGTAGAGAGGAAGTAATATTATAATGGTTTAAGAGCACAATACTATAAGCTGGATTGTTTGCACAGCTATATTTTCTTGTATACTCATTTCTCTAATGACTACACTTTCCTTGAAATAGGTTAATGGTTATTACACTGTCTAGCAAGTGGCCCATCACCTGACCTACATTTGTGAAAAAGCCACTTAGACCAAGTGTTTCCCTGCTATGTAAACATGCAGTAAAAAATGCCAAGACATTTTTCATTAAAATATATGTATTATGCACAAAGATGTCTGGCAATAGGAAGCTCTGTATCCCAGGCGATTGCCTCATTAAAAACCAACCTTGAATGTTGTCCACAGCAGCCCATCAATTTCCTCTGCTTTGCTATCCATAAAACAGCCAAAGTTCATAACTGTTGTTTAAAAAAAATCCATGTACAGTGTGCTCTGTGCCAGGCAGTTTGTCAAGAAGCATTGCTGATGCCAATCACTTCCTGATAAGTAGCAATTAGATGTCAGGTTACATGGACAGTATAAGAAGCATAACTGATGCCAAGCACTGCAAATGCCAATCAGTCCCTCATAAGCAACAGTTACATGTCAAGCTACATGAATGTTATCTGTTACATAAGTGTGTTTTCGTAAGATCTACTTCTGCCACATGTTCAGCTAACATAACGGGAGCCGGGTCCATGCAACTGAAAGTTTTTGTTTTGAGAATTAGTGTTTTGAAAAATATGGTTTTGAAATTCATTTTGACAATTATCATTTTAACTTTTTTTTGTAATTTTGAAATTCGTTTGAGAGCTATGATTTTGTAAATTATCATTTTGAAATATATGATCTTAAAAATGTATCACTTTTTGTATTTACGCTATTTGCAGCACAGAAAGGGAGTTCTAATGTTAGGCGTCAGGAAGGGGGGTTTAGGGTTAGGCATCAAAAAGGGAGGTTTTAGGGTTAGGTACCTCCAGGGGGTCTTAGGGTTAGGCACCACTAGGGGGGCAGTAGGGTAAGCACCACCAGGGGGGGAGTCTTAGGGTGAGGTATCAGTAGAGGGAGGGTTCTGTGTGAGAGTAGGGTTAGGTTTAGTTGTAGTAAAATAATGGAAATATTTACCAATGTTTTGCTATGCTTATTATGACTGTAAATATATCTTAATTTTTTACTTTTATAGATGATATTTTGCGATTTCTGCCCCACCCTGAGCCCTTTTTAATGTAGTTATAGTTGTAACATATTTATTAGTCTATTTCAAATAAAAATGAAGAAACGATAAAAAAAAAATGTTAGACAATATTTTAACATTCCGACTATACCTGCGGCCTTTTTCCCCCAGTGCTCTTATTTGATGTATGCGTCCCACCCAGTGATGAGCGAAAATGCAAATATTCTTTTCACAGATTTTTCGCAAAAATAAGTACTATTTTAGTTTCGAAAGGCAAAAATTCGAGGCTTTCATTTTCGCCGAAAGTCCATTTTTTCCGTGTTTAAAGGGGAACTGAAGAGAGAGGTATATGGAGGCTGTCATGTTTATTTCCTTTTAAGCAATCCCAGTTCCCTGGCAGCCCTGCTGATCCTTTGCCTCTAATACTATTAGCCATAGCCCCTGAACAAGCATTCAGCAGATCAGGTGTTTCAGTGGTTCAGACTTTGAAGTCAGATCTGACAAGACTAGCTGCATGCTTGTTTCTGGTTTTATTCAGATACTACTGCAGAGAAATAGACCAGCAGGGCTGCCAGGCAACTGGTATTGATTAAAAGGAAATAAACATGACAGCCTCCATATAGCTCTCTCTTCAGTTCCCCTTTAATATCTAAGCCCCCTTACAAGCTAGAATCACCAAATGTGCAGGGTATATTAAGGAGATATGTGGGTATAAGAGGAAATGTTATTTTTCAAAAAGACCTTATAGTTTTTGAGAAAATCGATTTTAAAGTTTCAAAGGAAAAAAGTATACATTTAAATGCAGTAAATGACAGTTACTGTAGCAAACCTAGCGGTAGTGTAAATTTACTAATATCAAAAGAAAGGGCCAAGTGCCATGGGCCAAGTGCAAATGCCATGGGCCAAATGCAAAGTGCAAACTGCCAAGTGCAAAGGGCCAAGTGCCAAGTGCAAAGGCCAAGGGCCAAGTGCCAAGTGCAAGTGTAAAGTGTCAAATTCAAAGTGCCAAGTGCAAAGGGCCAAGTGCAAAGGGTCAAGTGCAAGTGCCAAGTGCAAAGGGCCAAGTGCAAGTGCAAGTGCAAAGTGTCAAATGCAAAGTGAAAGTGCAAAGGGCCAAGTACAAAGGGTCAAGTGTCAAGTGCAAAGTGTCAAATGCAAAATGTCAAGTTCAAAGTGCCAAGTGCCAAGTGCAAAGTGTCAAATGCAAAGTGTCAAATGCAAAGTGCCAAGGGCCAAGTGCAAAGTGTCAAATGCAAAGGGTCAAATGCAAAGTGCCAAGTGTCACGTGCCAAGTGTCAAGTGCCAAGTGCAAAGTGCTAAGTGTCAAATGCAAAGTGTCAAGTGCCAAGTGTCAAGTGCCAAGTGCCAAGTGCAAAGTGTCAAATGCAAAGTGCAATTTGCACTTTGCATTTGGCACTTGGCACTTTGCATGGCACTTTGTTCTTGGCACTTTGCACTTTGCATGGCACTTTGCACTTGGCCCTTTGCACTTGCACTTGGCCCTTTGCACTTAGCCCTTTGCCCTTGCACTTAGCCTTTTGCACTTGGCCCTTTGCACTTGCACTTGGCACTTGGCCCTTTGCACTTGATCCTTTGCACTTGGCACTTGCATTTGGCCCTTTGCACTTGCACTTGCACTTGGCCCTTTGCACTTGGCCCTTTGCACTTGGCACTTGCACTTGGCCCTTTGCACTTGGCACTTGGCCCTTTGCACTTGGCACTTGGCACTTGGCCCTTTGCACTTGGCACTTGGCACTTGGCCTTTTGCACTTGACCCTTTGCACTTGCTTTTGGCACTTGCACTTGGCCCTTTGCACTTGACACTTGCACCCTTTGCACTTGACCTTTGCACTTGGCCCTTTGCACTTGGCACTTGACACTTTGAATTTGACACTTTGCACTTTGTACTTGCACTTGGCACTATGCCCTTGGCCCTTTGCAGTTGGCACTTGGCCCTTTGCACTTGGCAGTTTGCACTTGGCCCATGGCACTTGCACTTGGCCCTTTGCACTTGACCCTTGCACTTGGCCCTTTGCACTTGGCACTTGGCACTTTGCACTTTGAATTTGACACTTTGCACTTTGCACTTGGACTTGGCACTATGCCCTTGGCCCTTTGCACTTGGCAGTTTGCACTTGGCACTTGGCCCATGGCACTTGCTCTTGGCCCTTTGCATTTGGCCCTTTTTGATATTAGTAAATTTACACTACCGCTAGGTTTGCTACATTAACTGTCATTTACTGCATTTAAATGTATACTTTTTTCCTTTGAAACTTTAAAATCGATTTTCTCTTTTTGAAAAAAAAATTCCTCTTGTACCCACATATCTCCTTAATATACCCTGCAAATGTAGTGATTCTAGCTTGTAAGGGGGCTTAGATATTAAACGCAAAATAAAAAAATCCATGTACAGTGTGCTCTGTGCCAGGCAGTTTGTCAAGAAGCATTGCTGATGCCAATCACTTCCTGATAAGTAGCAATTAGATGTCAGGTTACATGGACAGTATAAGAAGCATAACTGATGCCAAGCACTGCAAATGCCAATCAGTCCCTCATAAGCAACAGTTACATGTCAAGCTACATGAATGTTATCTGTTACATAAGTGTGTTTTCGTAAGATCTACTTCTGCCACATGTTCAGCTAACATAACGGGAGCCGGGTCCATGCAACTGAAAGTTTTTGTTTTGAGAATTAGTGTTTTGAAAAATATGGTTTTGAAATTCATTTTGACAATTATCATTTTAACTTTTTTTTGTAATTTTGAAATTCGTTTGAGAGCTATGATTTTGTAAATTATCATTTTGAAATATATGATCTTAAAAATGTATCACTTTTTGTATTTACGCTATTTGCAGCACAGAAAGGGAGTTCTAATGTTAGGCGTCAGGAAGGGGGGTTTAGGGTTAGGCATCAAAAAGGGAGGTTTTAGGGTTAGGTACCTCCAGGGGGTCTTAGGGTTAGGCACCACTAGGGGGGCAGTAGGGTAAGCACCACCAGGGGGGGAGTCTTAGGGTGAGGTATCAGTAGAGGGAGGGTTCTGTGTGAGAGTAGGGTTAGGTTTAGTTGTAGTAAAATAATGGAAATATTTACCAATGTTTTGCTATGCTTATTATGACTGTAAATATATCTTAATTTTTTACTTTTATAGATGATATTTTGCGATTTCTGCCCCACCCTGAGCCCTTTTTAATGTAGTTATAGTTGTAACATATTTATTAGTCTATTTCAAATAAAAATGAAGAAACGATAAAAAAAAAATGTTAGACAATATTTTAACATTCCGACTATACCTGCGGCCTTTTTCCCCCAGTGCTCTTATTTGATGTATGCGTCCCACCCAGTGATGAGCGAAAATGCAAATATTCTTTTCACAGATTTTTCGCAAAAATAAGTACTATTTTAGTTTCGAAAGGCAAAAATTCGAGGCTTTCATTTTCGCCGAAAGTCCATTTTTTCCGTGTTTAAAGGGGAACTGAAGAGAGAGGTATATGGAGGCTGTCATGTTTATTTCCTTTTAAGCAATCCCAGTTCCCTGGCAGCCCTGCTGATCCTTTGCCTCTAATACTATTAGCCATAGCCCCTGAACAAGCATTCAGCAGATCAGGTGTTTCAGTGGTTCAGACTTTGAAGTCAGATCTGACAAGACTAGCTGCATGCTTGTTTCTGGTTTTATTCAGATACTACTGCAGAGAAATAGACCAGCAGGGCTGCCAGGCAACTGGTATTGATTAAAAGGAAATAAACATGACAGCCTCCATATAGCTCTCTCTTCAGTTCCCCTTTAATATCTAAGCCCCCTTACAAGCTAGAATCACCAAATGTGCAGGGTATATTAAGGAGATATGTGGGTATAAGAGGAAATGTTATTTTTCAAAAAGACCTTATAGTTTTTGAGAAAATCGATTTTAAAGTTTCAAAGGAAAAAAGTATACATTTAAATGCAGTAAATGACAGTTACTGTAGCAAACCTAGCGGTAGTGTAAATTTACTAATATCAAAAGAAAGGGCCAAGTGCCATGGGCCAAGTGCAAATGCCATGGGCCAAATGCAAAGTGCAAACTGCCAAGTGCAAAGGGCCAAGTGCCAAGTGCAAAGGCCAAGGGCCAAGTGCCAAGTGCAAGTGTAAAGTGTCAAATTCAAAGTGCCAAGTGCAAAGGGCCAAGTGCAAAGGGTCAAGTGCAAGTGCCAAGTGCAAAGGGCCAAGTGCAAGTGCAAGTGCAAAGTGTCAAATGCAAAGTGAAAGTGCAAAGGGCCAAGTACAAAGGGTCAAGTGTCAAGTGCAAAGTGTCAAATGCAAAATGTCAAGTTCAAAGTGCCAAGTGCCAAGTGCAAAGTGTCAAATGCAAAGTGTCAAATGCAAAGTGCCAAGGGCCAAGTGCAAAGTGTCAAATGCAAAGGGTCAAATGCAAAGTGCCAAGTGTCACGTGCCAAGTGTCAAGTGCCAAGTGCAAAGTGCTAAGTGTCAAATGCAAAGTGTCAAGTGCCAAGTGTCAAGTGCCAAGTGCCAAGTGCAAAGTGTCAAATGCAAAGTGCAATTTGCACTTTGCATTTGGCACTTGGCACTTTGCATGGCACTTTGTTCTTGGCACTTTGCACTTTGCATGGCACTTTGCACTTGGCCCTTTGCACTTGCACTTGGCCCTTTGCACTTAGCCCTTTGCCCTTGCACTTAGCCTTTTGCACTTGGCCCTTTGCACTTGCACTTGGCACTTGGCCCTTTGCACTTGATCCTTTGCACTTGGCACTTGCATTTGGCCCTTTGCACTTGCACTTGCACTTGGCCCTTTGCACTTGGCCCTTTGCACTTGGCACTTGCACTTGGCCCTTTGCACTTGGCACTTGGCCCTTTGCACTTGGCACTTGGCACTTGGCCCTTTGCACTTGGCACTTGGCACTTGGCCTTTTGCACTTGACCCTTTGCACTTGCTTTTGGCACTTGCACTTGGCCCTTTGCACTTGACACTTGCACCCTTTGCACTTGACCTTTGCACTTGGCCCTTTGCACTTGGCACTTGACACTTTGAATTTGACACTTTGCACTTTGTACTTGCACTTGGCACTATGCCCTTGGCCCTTTGCAGTTGGCACTTGGCCCTTTGCACTTGGCAGTTTGCACTTGGCCCATGGCACTTGCACTTGGCCCTTTGCACTTGACCCTTGCACTTGGCCCTTTGCACTTGGCACTTGGCACTTTGCACTTTGAATTTGACACTTTGCACTTTGCACTTGGACTTGGCACTATGCCCTTGGCCCTTTGCACTTGGCAGTTTGCACTTGGCACTTGGCCCATGGCACTTGCTCTTGGCCCTTTGCATTTGGCCCTTTTTGATATTAGTAAATTTACACTACCGCTAGGTTTGCTACATTAACTGTCATTTACTGCATTTAAATGTATACTTTTTTCCTTTGAAACTTTAAAATCGATTTTCTCTTTTTGAAAAAAAAATTCCTCTTGTACCCACATATCTCCTTAATATACCCTGCAAATGTAGTGATTCTAGCTTGTAAGGGGGCTTAGATATTAAACGCAAAATAACCAGACTTTAGGTGAAAATGTATGCGAAAATATTTGGGCAAAATTTCGCCTTTTGAAACAAAAACAGTTCTTATTTTCGCGAAAATTTGGCGAAATCGAAAATGAGATTTTCGATGCGAAAATGGCTTTGGCGAAAATTCGCAAGCAACACTGGTCCCACCCTCCCTGTGTCACTCACTAAATGCATCATTGCTTTGAAGCTAAAAAGCCATACGTTCATTTTCCCTGGACTGAGGTCACATAATTATGCCTAAAAGAAGCAGAAACCCTGTATTAATAAGTGGTAAAACTTGCTAGCCGTTTGTTTCTGATTGTCAGCTTGCAGAAAGCGTAAATGATGTAACCACAGATCAGGTGAAAATAATATAAGGTGTTTTAATAAAACATTTTTTGAAATGCTATGTTTTCTGCTGCACAGTGAGCACTTGACTTAGAGGCTCTGATTCACGGTTTAAAGCATGGTAAAAATAATGTGCATACATAGCACAACTTGCCTTATGCATATAATTTGCACATTGCTTATATTACTATTTTGTGCTGCTTGCATAGCTACAACTAATTTTTGTGCAACATGTTATACAAGCAATGCGCATGTGGTGTACATAATGGAAGTTGTACTATTTGCCCAGCATGGGCTACACTGCTTGCATTAGAAGCCGGTTAGATTAAGGTGCGCTGTGTGCACTTTCAAAAACTAGTGCCATAGTTACATGGCTATCTAGATTTAAAAAAGACGTGTCTATCATGTTTATTAGTGATGAGCAGAAATTACGCCTATGTTTATTTACGCATCGTAATTCAAAATTACACATCGTAATCGTTATGGGAAATTTCGGGAAAAAGCATAATTACATTTCGTAGTTAATTCTAAGCATTCATACATACGCATGAATTTACGCTTAATTTCATGGCAACTTTGGCAGTGAATATCAAAGCCCCCATACATGCCATTGCTGCCAAAATTGCTGCACATGTTTTTAATTGTTCAAAAAGAACTTGTAGTTTTTGAGAAAATTGGTTTTAAAAAGATTTTTTTTAAACTGCCATTTTTCTGAGTTTATCATTTTATCATTTTTCTTTTCATTTTTAAAATCGATTTTCTCAAAATCTACAAGGTCTTTTCGCAAAAAATTTTTTTGACTTATCTCCTTAACATATTTGACAATTTTGATAGCAACAGCATGTATGGGGTCTTTGCTATTCACCGCTAAAGTTGGCAAAAAATTATGCGTAAATTACATGTAAATTCATGCATAATTAGGAATGATAATACACAGTCAATTATAATAATGATTTGAAATTACGTATAGGTGTAATTGCAAAAATGTATGCGTAATTTCACATAATTGTAATTAGCTGATTACGATCATCTTTATGTTTAACTACACAAACAATCTTCTTAACGGGATCAAGGTATCTTACATCTAGAAGTCTAGCAGTCATATCTGTGGATGCTCTTTAAATCATCCGAATCTGGGGAACAATTATTTTGTAAACCATGCATGTGCAGAATGCTCCCGGCAAAGAGATCATTCTGAGGGGGATAGTAGCATAACAAAGGGGACCTGTAAGACACCAAGGGATGCAAAAGGCTACGGGGGCTGGAAGAAGCTCCAGGTAAGTAAAATTCAACTTTGCGTACAGTTCAGATGAAATTTAAGCACCTTTACTATAAAATGTAGCTAGCCTACATACAAAGTCAAAAGAAATGATTGATATTCAGTAGTTACCATTAAATGAACAGTTATATATAATATGATATTTATTATGTGTAAACTAATTGATTTCATTCTTCTTTAATTTTGTTCTTTATCTTTGCTCTTGATTTATTTAATCTTAAATAGATTCACACATAGCATTTTGACCTCTGTTCTGGTACAACAATGCCGGAGGGGTTAAATAAAACTCCTACCTATTTCTTATAAGTGACTTGTTCTTGTGACTGATATTTCACGCCGTTACAATATTTTACTGCGGGAAAGTCTTGGGATATAAATCAAGCAACCTCCTAAATTCCCAGTAGCATGAAATGTGAAGATGAATAATTTAGTCTTCACTTACCTGAAAGTTGATCAGACACTTTTTTTTCTCACTTTTTTGCACCTTTTTATTTCCATCTTGAAGTTATAACTTGTACAGTTTGTCAAAGAAAAATGAAGTGGCAATCCTTTACTATTATTTATGTGCACAAGATTCTGTACACACTGGTCATCCTATTTCTAAGCTGTAAACTACCCTTGTTCTATAGGAAAATATAAACGTTCACTGCAGTGTCTAAGAATAGTATAAAGCAATTCAAATTCAGGTTGCATTAATGACATGTTTATCTACTTTGTGGTGAACACTTGATAAAGGTGCTTGGTAAAACGAGTATGTGATAATACTGAAAGTAGAATATCAGTAATTTTACTGATATTCTACTATTCCCCCAATAATGGCAACTATATTCTACTATCCCCCACTGTAACCCTATTATGACACTAACCTTCCCCTAACTATGCCTAACACTAATCCTTCACTAACACTCCTAACGTTAACCTCTCTCCTATCTGTGCCTAACACTAACCCTCCTTGCAAACATAGTCCCCTGCTGCTCCCCCAGTAGCCCTAACTTACTCCCTGACTTTTGGCTATATTATAGTCAACCACATTACTGATTCCCCATCCGAGAATCAATCACCTATTACCGATTCCACATCACTCCTCAGGTACCAATCACATATTACAGATCCTCAATTGCTCTTCAGTTAACCCAGTTCCTAACTTACCCCCTGGAGCTCAGTTGTGCTATAGCCAATCA
Organism: Hyperolius riggenbachi; assembly: GCF_040937935.1. Lineage (NCBI taxonomy): Eukaryota > Metazoa > Chordata > Amphibia > Anura > Hyperoliidae > Hyperolius > Hyperolius riggenbachi. Next base: position 402,929,488 of record NC_090646.1, read on the forward strand.
CCTATTACCAATCCTCCAACAAAAACTTCAAACTTTTTAAACTTAAAACTTTACTATAACTGATAGTCTATTACCAATCCACCAATGATTTGTTTGGTAACCCAGAGCCTAATTTACCCCCACCCCCACCCCCCTTCCGCTGGCACTCAGGTATAATATAGCCAATCACCTAGTAATTCTCCACCATCGCTGTGCCAGTAGAAAGAGTTCATTTATACTATAAATGAGTTCTGGTGCCCACATTAAAGCCTCAGTGTCACCCTTGTAGCAAATTACATTACGGCCTATGGCAATGCCAGAAGTACCAGGCAGGCATGCAGTGTGCCCATTTTATTTGATATGCTCCGCGGTACATATGGTTTCTATGTATAAAAGCTAAACCACTCATTCCTTGCTACTCATCTTCTCCCAAATTCATACAAGAATGGGCTGTTGAGTTCTTCTGCTTCACACTCTTTACTAGTAAAAAGGATAGGCATATGGAGAAGGGGGTAGGTCAGGAAAGTATTTTCAAGAGGAGAGGAAGTGGGCCAAAGCAAGAGTCCCGGATCAGCCATTTCTGCAGTAGCAGCACTCTAACACATGTGGGCAAAGCACAGAACAAATAGAGATTTAGCTATGGATATAGAAACTGTACTTCCATTTTAAGCAATACATGTACTAGTTTGCTGTAAGTTGGGGTTTTCAAGCGAGAGTATGTAAATAACAAATTAAAGCCAATTATAGCATTTTATTTTGTATGTAGGCGAGACTAAGATCCATCCAATATTTATTATGGCTATTTGAACTAGTCCACTGAAAATGATTTAGTACAGAAGTATTGAAGGGAATTAAAATGCAATTCCATTTTCTTAAGCCAGTTCTGTACATATATATCAGTGCTGCACAGGTCATTGAGTAATTTAATGTTATTCAAAATGATTTGACTTTTTCCATTTTAGCGGACTATGAATTTCTGTAATTGTTGGGAAGTTAGTATTTGCAGTACATGTGGGCATGGCAACCGCACACGGTTTGGCGTACACTAGAATGACACTAGCTTCCATTTTTGTGTATGAATAATTGGCTGAACTTACTAGGAATCACTGTTATTCTTTTCATACACCTGAGCTAACTGAGTTATTGCAGCAATCTGATGATGTGCACAGCTAGTTTTTTCTGCTAGTAATATAATAGAAAGGATGACTTTGGGTATACACATTAAACAAAGGTAAGGAAGCTAAAATGTTGACTGCCAAATTTCTTGCAATGTTTAGAGCTTATCTGGGGAGGATTTTTTTTTTCCCAGCAAAATTAGAATTTCATTTTTATGAAGTTACTGTGTTTGCATGATACAGGCTAACATTGAACAGGACTAAGCAACAAAATTAGTTGAAATCAAAATTCATTGAAAGTTTATGATTTAGGAACTGTTCTTGAAATTGTAAAAAAAATGTATCTGTTTATGATTTCTTGGCTGAAAAGTATCTATTGTGATAATTTAGAAAGGTACAGTCCTTGCTAGAAAATCAGGTACCAGTTGCCAGAAAATGGTTCTGTTGCTACCTAAGTGATATTATTGTGCTGGTCTAAAAAGTCCCTCTAAACAGATTCCTAATTCTCTCACCCTAAAATATATTTTCCTAACGTTAACATCTTTTACCCTTCTTCTGCTGACCCTAACTAATTTTAAATTTCCAACCTCCTCCAGTTACTCTGATTTTAATTTTACTAACCCTGATTTGTATTTGTGTTATGCTTTCAATGTGTCCTGATGTCTACTCAACTATTTTACACACATTTCTGAAGAGAAAAGCTTTGTAGATGATTTTAAGACCCATGCAAATAAATTATGACTTCAATTTATGTAGTCAAATGATGTAATGTCCTTCTACGCTGGTTAGTACAAAGATTACAAGAAATCCTTGGTCCCAAAGTGATAGTTAAAGGGATATAGAGGATGCCATAATTATTTTCTTTTAAACAATGCCAGTTGCCTGGCTGGTCTGCTGATCTTCTACTCTAAAAGTGTTCATACTTCAAGTGACTTTGGCCGATAGACTCTTCTCTCTGATCAAATCTGATCGGAGAGAGATCTGTTGGCCACCATAAATCGCAGGCTAATTTCCAATCTATTTCAGCATGAAATCTTTCAGGAATTGGCCTAATGACATAGCCTTGCCACCCCTAGCCACATCCCCCAAATGTAGATGCACCCCCAGGTGCCCGTGCATTAATACTTCACCGGTATGGTGTCCGTTGCTGTCGCTGCACTCCTCTTCCTCAATCGGGCCCCACGTGGTTGTCGACGCATTGCACATGGGGTGCGAGTGTGAGAAATAAATTCACAGCTGTAGAACTGCAAGGTCAGAATGATAAACACTTAGCATCTGTGCTGCACACACTGTGAGCTGATTTGTAATCGGGTGACGCAGCTATTTCAGCATTTTTAGATCTGCAGCTGAATAATTATCCAAGGATCTGTGAAATTGAAATTGAAAGTAGAGGAGTCATCAGACTTGCTCTGCACCATAGCAGGGCTATGCAAAACATAAGACTGGTGGGATATACAGTAGTTAGTTATCTGATAGCTATAACAGTTAATAGATTTAAATGTCCCCTGCAAATGTTTCCATTTGCATGAGATTGGTAATGGTATTAGAGCGTTTGAATGTTTCCATGTAACTCACAAATTTTGTGGCAGTTTAGTAGACATTTCAAACAAGGCATTTATGTCTCTTTGCACCTTCCCAACATACATACAGATTAAGAGAACTGCTGTATAGCATGATTTTAAGCAGTTAATACCAGTAGTACCTGCTATTTCATTCCCCACCATCCATGGGCGCCTGGAGGGGGAATAGTATTTAACGTGGATGGGAATTTGTGCAGAAGCAGGATCAGCCATACGGGCTGTATCCTGCACCCAACTCTCCTGCGCCAATTCCTCTCATATGCATACATTTTGAGGAAAATCTTACCACTTAGCTGAATTGGAAAAGCACTCTAGGTTATGGTTAGGATGAAAATATCTTCTAGGTTAGTTAAGAATAAATACTTCGGTTTCATTTAAACTTGTGATATATCATACAATCTTGAATGTACAGTCTTATTCAGTCGTAACACATTTCTATAGTGCAATGGCCAATAGACTGAATATACTCTAAACAGATTGTTTGAACTGTACCTGAATTAGGTAAAACTGTTAAACTTAATATGTCACAATGTAGTGTAATTATTGTACTCACAAACAAAATTATGCTTTGTGACAGATAAACGCTATCTGTCTGAATTCAGCGCAATCCTGAACTAAGAACAACAGAGTTCCCCTAAAGTTGTTTTGTTTAAAAACCAGCAAATGTTTCTTTCATAGCTAACATTTCAGCTCCCCTTCCAGATGGCAGTGGGGGAATCTTACTCTTTCACTGTAGAAGCCATAAATTCATAAAGCCTTCCCCTGCCACTTACACCAGGGCATCAGCCTTAAATTTCTGATCTGGAGTTCATAGAAGCTCTGATAAGCCAACAGAGCACTGTGTCATATATTAACTAATCCATAGCAGTGTAAAAAGAAGGCCAGGAAGCCCTCTGCTCAAAGACTAAACTTAAAATCACCCAGATGTATTTAATGTAGATCTTTTGTCCTATTTTCATATTTCCATTAGTGCCAGCCTTTTGCAACTCTAAATGATTGTTATGCAAAGAAATATTAATGTTAAGAAAAATAAATTGTAACCATGTCCTAATCCAAGCCCAAGATTGTATTGGCTGTTCATACAATCAAGATTGTAGTGTGTAGGGACATTCCACCCCATCCAAGTTGCTACTTTGTGAACAGTGAGGAAAGCATTCTGGGTATACCTAGTGGCTGGGGCCAAAATTGCAGCTTTGACAAAGGGAACAGGATTGGGAGTAGTGTCACAAGCGTTTCCTTTAGTGCCTTATTGCCAATTTTCTAAGTAAAAAAATATAAAAGTCCAAAAGTCACTGCAGTTGCGTGGTTCTTATCTTAACACAGATCTTATATATTACTCTGCTCAGATATGCCTCTTCTTGATTTTTAATCTCTACACTGCTCCCATTTGCCAATCCTTACAGTTGTACAGTGAGGGAAGGTATGTGGCTATTGATATGGGCATATCTGAGAGAAGCAATGTAGATCATCCTAGACTTATTCTGCATAATTGCGGTGACAGTGTGGTCTCCATGGAGTTGAATTGAAACATGACATTTACAAACTCAAGTTGAGTATTCAAGAAATGTAATAATGAATATATCCCTCTATACAATCCAGTGCAGTATCTCAAAGAACACTTTGTGCATAAATGTTTATTAAGTTTACATTTTACTTGTGTGAAAATATTTTCAAGTGCTTTCACAAGCTTTAATATATCTGAAATCTATGTTCAGTTTTGCTGTATATTGTTTATTATTACATTTAAATGTGTGTTATAATTTGATCTTTAGAAGCATTGGTACCCTAACACTTATGAAATACTTATGAAATACTCACGAGAGAACCTATGGTTAAGCTAGTGCTAATACTATACAGGTGTAACAAAAACTGAACAGACTTGTACCATCAAAATGCTATAATGTAAAGGCAGCGTTGATTTTCTGAGCTATGCCATACCCGTGGCAAATAGAATACATTTATAACAAGAAAGTTATCATTTTTTTCTGCAGTCACATTCTGATTTGTTTTTTGTCAACACGTACCCAGTTGATTCATGTGAAGTGTGAAGTTTAATGAAAGGCTCTTGTATAAATCAACATTAAAATGACTTTAAAAGGGGCACGCTGTAAGGTATTTTACATCACATATTCACATATACATGATGTACAAATGATTCACCCGGCGAGAAGCATTCACTAATGCACTCAGCAATATTCTAAAACCGGAATACCCACAGGTGTTAAAAGTAGCACTTTGGCACATAACACCAAACACATCGGATTCATGGAGCTATTTTGGTTAGAAGAGATAAAAATAAATCATTTTAAACATAACTGTTTTCTGGCTGACAAAGGACTGAGCTACGCTATTGCTTCCAGCTAAATATTCTGTATGTTCTGTGCATTCAGCATGCACCTATAAATCTAACGGACAACTCAAGAGAAATCCTTAAGAGGCCGTTAATTTCCTCCCGTCCTAGCAGAGGTTAAGAGACAAGATGACAGTGGCTGCAGGGAATGAAAAAGAGCAACTGCAGTGCACCAGCAGGTATGTACAGTCCAGCTTAAGTCTCTCCTTTTCCTCTCTAGGGAAGAATGACTGGAGACATCAAGGCTGGATGAGAGCACAAGTCTGTACTAATTCAGAGTGCATTGATTCCTTCAGTGTATGTATGAGAAAGAAGGGGAATTAAACTGGGTCACAGCACACACTAGAGATTTTTTTTCCTTTCTTTTTTTTCTATACTTATTTTACCAATAAATTAGAAATTGCATCTGCATGTTTCATGAAGTTTAAATTCATTTCCAAGCAACCTCTTTACATCGCTTGACATTTTTTTTCTGTTAAATCCTTGCTTAATACCCTTTGAGAAAATGAGATGGAATTAACTTTTCTAAAGACAAATCAGATTGATGTAAATTGTCATTTAGTTGTATGAATCGGCAAATTATCAATAAAGAAATCATCATCTCATTCGGAATAATTGAGTGTTTTCTGAATACAATATAGACTAGGCACAGTAGAGCTGTGTCCATATCAATGTTATTCCCAATGTAAAAGTCACCTACTAATGCTTGAATTCTGCAGTATAGTACAAACTTTACGGCAAAAGAATTACTAAATGTTATCCTTACTTGAGGTGAAAGGTTGGGGTTAAAAGAAAAGAGAAAGCATATACTCTTGGTTTGTGTGTACTATTATTTCTTTATAAATTTTAAAATGCCCAGCCTAGAAGATTGATTCACAGCAAATTTGTACATATGATTTTGTTTATGCAAGCAACCATGCATGCTGTGATGATTGACTACAAATGAAAAAAAGAAGGCTTCTTCCAAATAGGTGTTTTTCAATAAATATGAATAAAAAATGGCGTGCATGAAATAAAGGCACAAAGAAAAACGGCGCAGGTGGATAATGAAATCGTAATAAACGATAAAGATCGTTTTCAACTGGGGGTGAAGTGAAGGTGAAAACATGTAAACAATAAGTATAATTGTAAAAAGGATGGGAAATAAAAAAAAGATAATTACATTCAACAATGTTTCATTATACAATAATACAGTTCAACCTAACCCTACTCTCACACAGAACCCTCCCCCAGTGTTGCCTTATTCCAATATCCCCATACCCCCTTGATGGTATCTAACCCTAAGACCCCCCCAGTGGTGCCTAATCCTAAGATCCCCTGGTGGTGTCTAACCTAAGACCTCCGCCTAGTGATGCCTAACCCTAAGACCTCCCCCTGGTGGTGCCTAACCCTAAGACCTCCGTCTGGTGTGCCTAACCCTAAAGCCCCCCTGGTGGTGCCTAACACTAAGACCCCCTTGTGGTTCCTAACCCTACAACCCCCTGGTGGTGTCTAAGCCTAAGACCCCCCTGGTGGCACCAAACAATATTTGCATTAGAGCCTATGGTGGCACCCAAACCGTCCACTAGCCATGGCACCCTTTTTCCTGCTAACACAAAATGTTGCTTTCCAGAAACAAACCTATATTCTAATTGCTACATAGGGCTGATTGGATTACATAGAGGAAAAAAAGAGAGGTGGAGCCTGCACTCAAATGATCTAAGAGCTAGTTAAATATACATATAAAGTAGCTGTCATACTTGCTAAGGCCCCTTTTACACTGTATGAGTTGCATTGCATTACATTAGAATGTAATGCACAGTCTTTCTGTTGCAATACAGCTGCCATTCATAGATATGAAGGGCAGATATGTATGGAAATCAAGAAATTTTGGCGCCTGCGGCTAATGGACTGTTTGGGATGTAAAATATCAGCTATTGGGAGCCAAAAGAAGAAATCGTCCAAACAAAATGTGTAGCTTTGAAAATTAGTGTTTTTAAATTATCGTTTTAAAATTTGTTTTGACAATTAAATCATTTTGTAAATTATCGTTTTATTTTTTATCATTTTGATATTTGCTTTGAGAATTAACATTTAGTTCATTATCCTTTTGAAATGTATTGTCTTAGGGCCTGTTTCCACTAGTGTGGAAACTGGGCCGAATCTGCAGAGTTTCCCCGCTGGCAAATCGCTCGGGGAAACTCTGTCATAGGAAAATAATGGCGCCGCCGGCCGAATCACTTGCCCTAGCGATTCGACCGGCATTGCCCACATGCATGGCACGGCTTCTGGGAATCGTCTGAAGTGCCGCCGCGTGGCTCCCAGCCGCGCATGGTGGCTAGTGGAAACAGGCCCTTAGAATTGTATCGCTTTTTGCATTTACGTTATTTGCAGTGTAGAAAGGAGGTTTTAGAGTTAGGTGTAAGGAAGGGGAGTTTTATGGTTAGGTGTCAGGAAGGGGGGTTTTAAGGTTGGGCACCATTAGGGGAATCTTAGGGTCATTCTATACTGTATTCTGGTAGGCTGCAATTTGCGATGTGTATAGCGTAAAAAGGGCTTTATGCCTGGTACACACCATGCAATTTCCCATCAGATTTCCCATCAGATATCGGGTTAAATTGATCATTTCTGATCATTTCTGATTTTCGATTGTTTTTCTGAATGATTTTTCTACAGAAGTGATCAGAACATTGATAAGAAAAATGATCAGAAATCAGATCGGATTCATCTAAAATTAGCGTTTTGATCCAAAATTTGACGAGAAATTACATGGTGTGTGCCATGCATTAGGCTCAGCTCTACCTTCACATTGTTTTATTTCCGGTGAGATATTTGGGGAGAGGCATGGAAGACCTTCCTCTTTGAGTTAGTACAATAGAAAAATCCATCTTGGCTGATTGCCTTTTTCGCAAAAGTATTGCTATTGATGAGAGGTTGACTGGTATATGAATAAACTTACATTGGTTGCCTGATCCAGTTGTTGACCATCAGATTGGGTAACATTACTTGAAAGTCTGTAGCTAACATTAGTGAAATGACTAACTTAGCAGAAATATCACATTCTGCTTTCCTCTTAAAGAGACACTGTAGTGACATATAGTAGATTGTAGTAAATTATTCAGGATACCCATACAGTCATTTGCCTGGTTTCAGCATCCAAACACCTCCTATATCATATTGATGTATATTAGTAAATAAGGATGCTCATTCAGATTTTAGTGGAAATGAATCACAGAACTCAAAAGCATTAGACCAATCAGAAAAGGCAGAATTTTTCTGCAACAATCAGATTGCCTCAGTAATTTTAGAACAAGCACAAGATTGGGTTTTTCCAATTACTTGTATTTCCAATTTTTTATTTTTTGGGGGTACTTTTTTGCATCCTCTGGTGCAAAAAATGACCAATAAAATACTCCGAAATTGGAAAATCGGAAAAACTGAAAAAGGAAAACAAAAAATTTGAATTAGGGAAAAATGGAATTTGGAAAATGCATTGGAGGAAATTGACATCTCTGCGTAATTGGAAATAAGCATTTCGGACCATTCCTAGAAGAGAACTACTTCCAAAGGAATCTTAGCAAACAAGCTAAACCCCATCTTAAAAAAAATGTTCTTAGAGTCAGTGCAGCACTGTTAAAATTGGGTCAGTACTGGCAGAGGCCATCGTCATTTCCAATTAGCAGGCATTTGTAGCGCTCCCTATACTACTCTGATAAAGCATGTTAGCTCCTATAAGGCATGTTAACTCTGATAAGGCACATTAACTCTGATAAGGCATGTTAACTCTGATAAGGCACACTATTTGTTATAGTGAATCAACCTCAATGTGTGCAAGCTGTTATCCCTCCTTCCCTCTCCATAGAACAGTACACGCTGCTCTGTTAGTACACTACTCATCACTTGAAATATTGCCCTAAAAAACAGTCCACAATCATTAAGGTGACATTTATAGAGCACGATTGGCAAAAATGCAACACTCATTATTTTAATAAAGCCCATATTCTAATATATATGTGCTGTTTCAACCAAGTGTTGCATGATAGCCTATACATACAGCATAATCAAATAAATATATTTAACCTGCATTTATTCTTTCCCAAGGAATGGAGTTTCTTGGACCTTAATATAGTATGCAAATTGATAATGTGTTCCATAGTTGAGCAGTTTGCTTTTGTTTTACATTGCAAGTTCTGTGACACTGATGTATTTACATACTGAAATTACAAATCTAATTACTGTAACAAATCTAAGCAGTATATATTTACAAATATTACCTCAATAAGACCTTGAGGGCAAATTACTGCATAACTGATTTTGAGGCAAGCTGTGTTTACATGCTAATCATTGTTGATACCAATCTTTTTGAAGCTCTTTAGCTTAGTTGATTGATTGTCACTGAAATTGTTCATCTACTGCATATTTGCTTTGGTATAAAAAGAGTTTCATTAGGAATTCTGTTGAAAGCTTTCCTGCCTTGCTAATGTTCTTGTAGGGAATTATAAGAAAACTTAAAGCTAAATCATTCTACTAATATTATTATACGTAAATCCCATCTTCAGGCTTAGATATAAAAATACTGTCTAATAACTTATTAATCAGAGTACTCAGATGTTACATTTTTTTATGCAAAGTGAGGCTTCGTTAGTAAAAAAAAACAAAAAAAAAACCCCTGCAAGGTGGTATGCACAGACTGAATCTTCCTGAGAAGTTTTCCAGCTAATAGAATTGACAGTGGTGTAGTAGTAAAGCTCCTAACATCAATTAATATTTCAGTCGTCAACTAGTTCTCTCCTCACACTGCAGCATTTTGAGAACAGCCCTGACTTGCAACAGTACATCATGGGACTTAAAGAACAATGGATAGCTTCTCTCTTGACAGCTATTCCCAATCCTTGTGTCATTTTAATATAGCTTTCCGGCTCATAGCTGATATACATGCATTGTATTTAAAGTGCATAGTACTAAAGTGTTCAAAACCTAAAGTTTGTTTTTCCTTTCCCTGCTAAAAATGGAACTTAGTGGACTGCTGGTTTTGTAGGCAGAAACTCTTCTCCATTTTACTAAAATAATGTAATTCTGGACATAGAGGGTTGGAACTTACCATGATTACTTTCTTTTATCATAACTCCCACATTTCTGCATACACAATTATAGTCTAGTACTAGTTATCTTCCAGTTACAGTCACAAAGGATACATCTACAGTGACAACTATTTATTTTTCCTCTAAGGGCTAGTTCACAGTGCATCCATTGCATTGCAGGACCATTCTCACTCTCACTGTCCATCCAATTCTATGGGCCTTGACGCATCGCTGTGTTGTAATGGATAGCATTATTCTAACTCGCTGCATGCAGGCTCCAAATTAATGTCTATGTCCAGTCTCCATTGCAGTTCACGCTCATTGTAACGCATACATTATGCGATGCACCACTAGAAATCCAGCCTTAAAGTTGGCTTTATATGCACGTGTGTGCAATGCTACTACACCATCTGTTGATTCTATTCAACCTAAAGCACCAACAAACAATCCTCGCTATTGTTCACTATGACAGAGGTTAGGTTTACAGACCCCTGCCACCTAATAACAAAACTCAGTCCATTTTTTTGTCACCATTCTAATTATCTGAAAAGCAGTTTTACATTTTTAAAGTGATAGTGTACTTATATTTAGCACTGTTTAAAATGCCTTAAAATTAGATCCAGATCAATAATGCTATTAACTTGCATTATTGAATTTACCCCATGTTAAAATATTAACATCCCCCCCCCCCCCAGTATTTACAGTAAAAACTTTACCTCTGCATTTATTCTGTGCATCTAAGATGCTATGAAGTTAATGGTGGATCATGCATAAAAGCGTTAGACTGTCACCGCCAGTAGCCTGCTGCTTCTACACTTGTGGATTTACCACAGGAAATGGAAAACCAGCCTTTATGAGAACTCTGGATATGTACTAAAGCACATTATCTTAAGAGAGCTGTGATCTGTATATAGCTCGTTTATGGAAGAACTATGACTTTAAAAGACAACTGAAGTGAGAGGGATATGAAAGCTGCCATATATAATTAATTTTAAACAATGCAAATTGTCTGACTGTCCTGTTGCTCCTCTGCTTCTAATACTTTTAGTCATACACCCTGAACAAGCAGGCAGATCAGATGTTTGACTGAAGTTTGACTGTTTCCTGCATGCATGTTTCAGGTGTAGACACTACTGATGTATGGAAGATCAGCAGGATGCCAGGCAACTGGTATTGTTTAAAAAGAAATAAAAATGGCAGCCTCCACATCTCTCACTTCAGTTGTCCTTTAATGCAGATGAAATAAAATATCGACCCTTTATGCACTAGTCCACCACAAATGTCATAGTTGAACTCCCTGAATGTGGAACCCAAGGAAAATACAATGTAAGTTTGGTCTATGTACATTTTTGAATGAATACGTCTAAGATGTTACCACTGCTTCTTACATGCTCCTCCTCTTAATGTTCTTTCTAAATTATTCCTCTCCACTTTACATACTTGTCCTTATTCACTGTTTTAATCACACAGAAGATGTTTTTAGACCTTATTAGTAAAATATCTGTTCAGCCACCAGCAAGCAACTGACTAAAGATAATGACTAAGGAGTGATTTGGTGGAAAACTAAATCAGAGCTAAATTCTACAATGTGTTAATATTACATTGTTGATCAGGGCCTATTAACCTCTTAAGGCCCATAGGCTCCCCTCTTCCCCCAGTGACAAGGCTATTTTTCACAATTCAAGGCTCTGCAGCTTTAAGAGATAGCTGCAGAGCCGAACAACGCAGCACACTAATGATCCCCCCCCCTTTTCCTCCCACTAATAGAGCTTTCTGTTGGTGGGCTCAGATCATAGCTGTGGGCATTATTTCTTTCTATAAATATATATATTAATCATTTATTTTAAAATAAATTGGTGTTTTTTTTTATTTTTTGTTTAAACCCTCCCTCCCCTGCCAGTCAATCCCAGCGATCAGCTCTCATAGACATCAACCTATGAGAGCCGATCGCTCTCTAAGCCTCCCAGGGGGACAGCCGAGGGAAACGGCTGTACCCATTAAAGTGCTGCCATAGATCGCAGTTGTGTACAATGCAAATAGACTTGTAATGTAACAGTCTCCTAATGGTGATCGCCACTGGGAGACAGACAGGAGAGCAGAGGATGTGCACACATCTGTGCATGCGATCCCCTGCAAAACCCCGCCCCAGGACTTAATGCCAATTTGTGTTAGGTGGTCCTGGGGCTGCCACCTTACGACCGCCAATTGGCGTTAGGCAGTCGCAAGGAGGTTAAAGTGAACCAAGCGCCATTTTTACCAGGGCAACAATGTGTTTAAAAAAAGCATTCAATTTTTATTTTTTTTATTTAAAAGTTTAGCAGAGGTTTTATTAGCCTACTTTAGCTGGTCTGCCCAACTGCAGAGGTTTCAGGCAGCTAAGGACTAATGTAATTGTTTTATTGCATACATTAGCAAGAAGTAAACAATAACTTTCACCAACAGAAGAAGTTGGTAATTAGGACAACTGCCTCAAAGAGTTTGTTCAGAGGGAAGGTGTGAAGATAACATCTGTGACTTCTGTAAATAAGGGCAGCTAGAAGGGGAGGGGAAACATTGCAGCTCCTATAGCTTTTAAAAACCAGGCAAAATCCCAGTAGAAAAAAGGTGCTTAATTCCCTTTAAGGTACTTTCAACATAACTAAAATGTAGGATAACGTACAATTTTAAACCCATCCCTCAATATCTTACTTCACAGTTATCTAATCTGCTTCTAACCAAAAAGAAATATCACATGCACAAAAATCTTCATTCCCTCCATATTTAAGTAATGTGACTGCTGAATTATGGGAAAAGACAGTTCATCTTGCATAATATTCAGTTCAATCTATGTACACATAGATCACTCTGAAGTTCTTATCTCCAGTATTCAGAGATAAAAGAACAATCTCAGCAGCCTGAAGAGCTCAAAGGCTCAGGGTCACTCAGTTCAGTGGTTGAGGACTCATGAGAAAATTAAACTACAACTATTACCCTTTTCAGACACTTTTTTTAATATAAAACAAGACATCGTTCTTAAAATGTAAAATAAAATGTGGTCAATCTGTTGTATTAAATTCTTACGATAGATTAACCAGTGTTGCTGCACCAATGGGTTTCAATGTGCAGGGACAACCCCTGGAGTCACGGGGAAGCTTCAGCAATCACCAAAGGTCCGCACCATCCAATATTCAAGTTTCTTTATTTATAGCTCTTAGTACAAAACATCTTAAAAACAGAGTCTGACAATCTGTTACATATACCACACATCTTTTATAGGTCTCAAGAGGACCTGACTTACAATTTGCATATTCATAAGTGAGGTCCACCAATCACAAAGAAGCACAATGACTTCTCACAGCAATGTATTAGATTCTAATAAAGTTCATCTTAGTTCTTAATTCTAATATAAATACACATTCTAATCACTTAAAAACACTTTCATTTCTCACTTGTTACTACTTGGTACTCTTAAAACTGGAATTGTCCTCTCATGGATCACACAACCATTCATTTGCATGCCTACAACGTCCGCTTCAAAGACTACGTATATGCGTACAAAAATACATATTGGCTGTACCGCCGACAGCGTCCGCAATAAGACTTCCGCCGACAACGTCCGCCAAAAGACTTCTACGCATAATACCCGTACAAAAGTACGCATTGGCACTAGCCAATCAAAAATATGCCTACAACGTCCGCATAAAGACTAAAAACTTTAAAGACTTTAGTCTTTTTGCGGACGTTGTAGGCATATTTTTGATTGGATAGTGCCAATGCGTACTTTTGTACGGGTATTATGCATAGAAGTCTTTTGGCGGACGTTGTCGGCTGAAGTCTTATTGCAGACGCTGTCGGCGATACAGCCAATACGTATTTTTGTACGCATATACATAGTCTTTGAAGCGGACGTTGTAGGCATGCAAATTATAGGTTGTGTGATCCATGAGAGGACAATTCCGGTTTTAAGAGTAACAAGTAGTAACAAATGAGAAATGAAAGTGTTTGTAAGTGATTAGAATGTGTATTTATATTAGAATTAAGAACTAAGATGAACTCTATTAGAATCTAATACATTGCTGTGAGATGTCATTGTGCTTCTTTGTGATTGGTGGACCTCCCTTATGAATATGCAAATTGTAAGTCTCCCATCAGGTCCTCTTGAGACCTATAAAAGATGTATGGTATGTTTAACAGATTGTCAGACCCTGCAATGATTTGAGAAAGAAGAGTCGAAACGCCTGTGCATTATCAACTTGCAGATCTGTTTTTGGCTCCCTGCACACTGCAAATCCGTTTTCCGATTCCGATTCCCGATTCCGTTTCCGATTTTCCTTGAATACATTCAACAGAAAAACGGATCAAAAAACGCAGCATGCAGTTAAGATTAAAAATCTGAATCGGAATCGGATGTAAAAACAGATTAAAAAGCGGAATCGGAATCTGAAATGCATGCAGTGTGCAAGAGGCCTTTAAGATGTTTTGTACTAAGAGCTATAAATAAAGAAACTTGAATATTGGATGGTGCGGACCTTTGGTGATTGCTGAGTATTAAATTCTTACTACAGTTCTGCTTTAACTGTAAATAGAAAATACTTTATAAAGTATTTGTTGGACAAGGTTGTGACTAGAACTTTTGGAAAATGTTGCCTTCATTTCACTTTCTAGTATAGAAACAATTTCTGACAAGGTCCAGTAGAAAGAAAGACACACAGGGAAAGGGAGGGTAGATCAAAAAAGGGAGGAAGAGAGTGACTTATTTTCCAAGTAAATTGACAGATTCTGCATTATGTTATCCTTTATGACATTCCCCTACAGTGTCCCAGATTGTAAAGAGTTTGGTCTCCCTGGTAATAATCAGAATGGGGATACACTGACGAGACTGCAAAGTTTTTTTTTTTTTTTTTTTTTTTTTTTTACTTAACGTTTTCATCTAATCTAAGCATGAAATAAGGACCAGGCAACATGTTTTAATACAAATAACATAAGGCATTATGATGACTGCAGGGCTGCATGTGTTCATGAGACTTGTTCTTGCTGCTTTCATGTAAATTTGCTCTACCGTATACTTTATTGTATTAGTCATAATTTGTTTTACATCCTGATTAGATGGGTGACATCACATAAGGTAGGACGTGGTACAATCAGTTTGAATGTCACATATACACTTTACATTGTATGTCATTAGACAACAGCTGCCAGCAAGTTCCTGCTTGAATGACTCATTATGAAACTGTTGAACAACCGCAAATGAAGAAGTCATAGTCATATCTGGGATATTTTGTCACTACATTTGTAATTTAATGGGAAATGGGGAGTGATTGCAAATCACATGGACATTGATTGAATGGTGCAATTCCCTATCTCTATTTATAGCTGGATCCCTCTAGGGAAGTACTACTGCTGTGTTGGAGCAATTAAGGGCATATATGACATGAGGAAATTGAGCTACCTAGTACAACTTTGTATGAATTATTTTAACCTAGATAGGAAGCTCCTTGGCATAAGTCTTAGTTCACAACAAAGTGCTGGGAAGGGAAATTTAGACAGTTTCAACTGATATTCTGTGGAATTATTTAAAATCAGTTATGTGTAAGTTAAAGTACTAAAAGTGGAAAGTTTGAATTTAAAGTGTATTTTGGAAGGCAGCAAATTCAACTATTGACATGTAAAAAGACAAGTAAATGCATGTGTGTATAATAGTTTTCTTTTAGCTCTTAGATTCATTGACAGAACTTATGCAGTCTGCCATTTGCTAATGTCAATATTCTGCATTGCTTGGTGTTTATGTTAACATTTTCCTGAAACTTAACCAGTTAACAAAATGGGAATAAATTACTTTGGTACTAGGATTCAGTCAGGGGCGTATTTATTATTTGGGATGTGAACAAAAGAAAACAGTTCCGTGGCCCATTTGCAATTCACTTTTTCTCTTAAGTCTTCTCCTAGGTGATACATTTTCAATTTCTCTGTAAAATATCTTTTCAGCATTCTTTTTTTAAAAAGTACCAAAATTAGTAGAAAAAAGTACTATGAATATGATTTTGTGTATGTTCTTGCCTGCTAGGGGTAACAGGCATTTTATTGACAATATATAAACTTGGAGAAAACTAAGGAGAAAAAGTGAATTGCATATGGGCCCTTATCATAAAATTCCTTTAACCACCTCGGCGTTCTGATTCCCCAGGATTTCCATGCAAAAAGTGGTACAATTAATTTTTAGAACTTTCTTCCTGTAACTTACCAAAATGAGTCAAGCAAGAGTTTAGTATACATTGTGAGTATAATAAAAGTGTCAAACACAAATTCTTGTCAAAATAAAATAAAATGTATTAATGACAAACAGAAATAGCTTGCATTTTTAATCAATGCAGAAATATCAACAAAAAGCTGAAAAAAATGAATGAAGGCAGAAAAATGTATACACAGTCTAGAGGTTTACTCCTAAAACACCTCCTTAGTGTGGTACTCCTTGAAGCAAGGTATTATACAAAGTGCTACGTCACTTCTGCAGCGGCTTACCGACAACTCCCTGGAGGATGATGAGGCCCAGGAACACCCAGATATCATGACAGGTGACAGCCTTCCCACTTCCGGTTCCGAGAGAACCTGGGTAGAGAAGCACCCTCCTGCTGCTGCGCTGCATACCGATTGGCCTCCTCCACAATCTTCCGGATGACCTCATCGGTAAGGAATAGCTCCAGGTAGGACAGTGGACTGTGGTCGCATGCGATCTTCTGCCCGGGTGCCCCTGTGAAGGGGAACCTGGGTGGCGGAGCTTGAGTGGGGCTCTCCAGCTCACACCAAGTGCGTGCGACAGTCACTGGCTCATTGGTTTCATCCGTCACTGCTCTCCGACTCCGAAGACAGGTCACCGGGAACCTCGCTGTCCGTTGACTCCTCAATGAGCTCCTCCTCACTGTCGCTTCCCTCCAGGACATCCAGCAGCTCCTGGTCACACAAACGCCTTCGGGAAGACGAAGCCATGACCCCAAAGCAGGATACAGGGGTCAAAGGTCAGCGACAGGAAGAAAAAGAAATCAAGAAAATGCAAACACACAGGGACTACAGCGTCTTGAAAAAGACTAATATGACTGCAATATGAATGTAGCAAAGACTGTAAAAGGCTGGAAAGGCAGAAATTACTCAAAGCACAGAAATCACAAAGCAGAGCTGACAAGCAAACTAAGCTATGGACACTGGGACTCTGAAAGAGGAAGAGGTGTAACGGTTCTGGCCTTTTATTCATTGTGTACAGGTGTTTGTGCAAATAACTTTGAATTACTATGGCATGATTGGATTACATCAGCTTTGTGTACTGATGTAATCCAATTATGCTGATTGCAGCGACAGTGTGTGTAATTTCCACGTCAGAGGAAATTACACACGAGGAAGGGAGCACAGAGGAAGTGGCTGGGCAGCGCCATCTTGCCTGCCCAGCTGATCACCCGGAAGAGAGCTAAGGGGGACTGGGAGAAGGACACATGGAGCCCTCAGAAGCCAGCTGAGCAGCCCACTCATCAGCCAGAGGGAGCAGCAGCCGATCACCCGATCACCCGGAGAAGAGCTAAGGGGCACGGGTGAAGGACACAGGGAGAAGCCTGCAGAGCAGTCCGCTCGTTAGCCTGGAGGGATGGGATGGGACTGGAGGGAGCCGCAGCAGCAGCCAGCTGAGCAGCATTGGAGGGATAAGCACGGGAGGGAGCCTCAGTAACAGCTCACAGAGAAGCCTGGAGCGCGTGGATGCACCGAAAACAGCAGCGGTGAGTGACAGCACTGCATGACGAGCTGAGCTTGTCAGAAACACTTTCAGCTAGTTTATTCTGGACAAGCTGAGCTCGTCCAGACCACTAGGCAGGTTAAAACCACCAGGAAGCAAGAAAATACTCAAAATAGTTTTGATATTACATTTTGATATTACATTTTCCGCAATTTTTGGGTACTTTTTCATTGGTAAAATGCTTAAAAGTTATTGTAAAGGGAATATGAAAATTATTTCCTAGGAGTTAACTCAAGAGAAAAAGTTAATTGCATATGAGCCTAGTTGTTTAGATGAATGATACTTGGTTGTGAAATATACTTTGAAGCCACTACAGTAGACATACTTACTTCACCACCTCCAAGAGCAATCACTTATACACACAAGAGCAATCAGTTACCCATTGTACACAATGTGCAATACAAACCAGATCAATTCTAATGTACCCTCATCAATTATCCCATGGCTCTTGTTTGGTTGCTGTAGTATATTACAGTGTTCAAACTCCTGTTCTTTTGTTGCATTATCTGATAGTGTCTGGCTAAATAAACACATTCGGAAAATGTGGACTGGAATTTAGGCAATCTTCCATGACTCCTAATTACATTTGTATAATGCGTATGCAACAATTGTATAACTACTACAGTTACAGAAACTTCAAGAACTTTTAAACTTTACTAGTCTCAATTTAAACATGGGCCTGTTCCACTATGTGAGCATAACCCCAGTCTCAATTGTTAATATATGGGAAGGATGATTTACTAATGTTGTGTAAAGGAACAAATGCTATCAACTGACTATCAAATCTTTACAAAGCAAAAACTGGTGATAATGCATAGGCCACCAACCCCGTGATGGCCAGCCCTGATGACTTAGTGAAAATTCACTAACTAAATCAAAGCAATTGGGAATGGTGGGGTGCTTGACTGCTAAATAACAGGACGTTCTGCTGCTTCAGTGTAATTATAGTGTAATTTCTATTTATACAGCACCAACATCTTCCATAGAGCTTAACAGAGTAAAAAATAGACCATAGTGGAGAGCATAGATAAATTGGTAGTTCAACTCATTGTACAATCAAAACAACTAGCAACACAAGTACAAACAAATACAATTGATGTGTAGTTTGAGACATTACCAATACTGGTACAATTGTAAAACAAATGCAAGCATGGGGGGGGGGGGGCTGTCATTTTGAGCTTAGTACATCAGGGGAGGAGCCAAGGATTTAGTGGATGAGGCAGTGAGCTTCCAATTCTAGCTATAACAAATTATAGGCTTGTCTGAAGAGTTGTGTTTTAAGGGTGCGTTTTGTGGATGTAATTTCAACCTCTCCACCTTAGAAGCACCAGAGGAGACTATAGTTGTCAGAATCAAAGCATAGTTTTATTACACACGTGTGGCGTTCTCTATCTGATTTACACGAGACTGAGAGATACTCAGCTCTATCAGGAAGAGAAGTGAAGTCCCTCTTATCCCACCCCTCATTTATAGTCCCTCAGTCTCTGGGTGTCTCTGGTCAAAAGCAGTGTCATCAGGGCGTGACCGTCTTGTCAGTTGATGTCCTGAGATCAGGTGCATTTCCTTATGTCTTTCTCAATCAAAGTCTGCTCATCTGTCCTGGCAACATGTTGCTTCCTCTTTTGGGCTCAGCATTTGTCACGTACACTTTTCCTGTGAAGAATAAAAATATCTGCAGCAGTATTTCGTTCCTTAAAAAGCAGGCATGAAGACATATATATACAACTTCCCCTTTCCTGTTCCAGCAAGTCTGCTGAAACAGTACATGCCCTTTCATGTTCCTAATAAGCCCGCTGAAACAGTAATTCTAAATTAACACTTTAACTTGCTAAGCTTTTGCACAAACACATAATCCATATCCACAGTTTCAAGATCTTGAGGCTTCACTAGAGCGAGCCACACTGACGAGAAGGAGGTCTGCAATCCCCGTGAGCACCATGTATTAGGTAATCCAGCTGCTGCTACACACACTGAAAGAGCAGGAGACATGGGGGAGGAAGCGGAGTCAGGTGAGCCTTTGCAGGCACACTGCATACAGAAGGGGACACAGGACACATGGGGCACACAGAAGGACACATGGGGTAGAAATAGGGGACACAGGAGGACACATGGGGCACACAGGAGGACACATGGGGTAGAAATGGGGGACACAGGAGGACACATAGGGGATACAGGAGGACACGTGGAGGAGACATGGGGGAGACAGGACACATGGGGAATACAGGTGAACACATGGGGAGACATTGGGACAGAGGAAAACACATGGGGGGCACAGGAGGACACATGGAGGGGGACAACATGTACAAGACACTCCTGGAACATGGACACACCAGGTTTAGCATCTTTTTTTTCCCCCTGGTTTTTGTATTCTAAACCTAGATCAGGCATGGGCAGACTTGGCCCTCCAGCTGTTAAGGAACTACAAGTCCCACAATGCATTGTGGGAGTCTGACAGCCACAGTCATGACTCATAAAGGCAAATGCATTGTGGGACTTGTAGTTCCATAACAGCTGGAGGGCTGAGTTTGCCCATGCCTGACCTAGATGCATCTTATATTCTGGATTGTCTTATATGGTGGAAAATACGGTAGATGGGGTAGTTTAACTTCTGGATTTTATTTTCCAGTGTAACGTGTATAGTTTTTATTTCATATCTCACACAAGGTAAAAAACTAGACCTCCCTCTAACTATAGCCCTCAAAGCATATTAGTTACACTAAATATATTGAGAAACCCTGAAGAAAGTCAAAGCATGAAAATCAGCTTCAGCAATTTTTCAGCAAATGTGGCAAAAATGATGTTTTATCATTATCACGTGTATTTCAATGGATGGATCCAGACACATTTTCTATAGCCTGTTTATGCTCCTTAGAGGAATCCTTAGGGGACATATGTGATAAGAACAGTGTGAGATAAATATGCATCTCCATTTTGTTGATAAAAATGGAATGAGGAGTATTAATGCTGTGCTTTTTATATAGTGATTTCATTCAGGATTATTAAGCTTGTTGAGTACCAAAGAGTTGAGGGCAGCAAGCAGGGTATTTATTGAGGAGAAAAAATATGTCTTTTGTCTTGGATCCAAGCAGAATTCCTAGAGCATGTCTACTTTTATATTTCATACTCATGGGAAGTGTATTAATGTGACTCATTCTCTCTGTAAAATGTATACATGTCATAAATCCATTCAAGTGCAAGATTGAAAAAGTACAAGAGAAACATTCAGAAATTCTTACAATCGTTCCAGTTAATTTTGAGCGCCGGCAATCACTTTTACAGAATTAAAGATATAAAAGGTATGATGGAAACAGTAGAGAGGTGGGGAAGGGAGTCTGATGCAGTTGTAGAATTATCTGTGTCTTATGCAAATGATCTGTAACAGGTTTCAAAAACACATTCCGAAAATAAGATTCTTTTTGTACTTTTTTAAATGAAATGTCCAGTTGAAAAATGACAATTATAATTCTGTAAAGCTGTGTTTCCAGCTTGAGAGTAAAGCGTATATTTTTTTTTCCCTTTTACTACACTGCAAATCTGACAGTGAACAGCTCCTGTTTTATATATAGGAGCACTAGAGATGTCGCGAACCTCCGATTTTCGGTTCGTGAACCCCGTTCGCGAACCTTCACGGAAGGTTCGGTTCGCATAAAAGTTCGCGAACCGCAATAGACTTCAATGGGGAGGCGAACTTTGAAAACTAGAAACATTTCTGCTGGCCAGAAAAGTGATGGAAAAGATGTTTCAAGGTGTCTAACACCTGAGATCTTTCAGTGACTACAAGAGGGGAAAAAAAAAATCAAAAATACCTTATAGTTTTTGAGAAAATCAATTTTAAAGTAACTCCTTCTGACCATGGGAAAATTAAGCGCCCGCCGACTTTAGCAGTTAATAGCAAAGCCGCTTTAAAAGCTAGAAACCCCAAACTTGCAGAAAATGTTAAGAAGAACAGTGGGAATAAGAGGAATTTTTTTTTTCAAAAAGACCTTATAGTTTTTGAGAAAATCAATTTTAAAGTTTCAATGTAAATTCTCCTTCTGACCGTGGGAAAATATACCCCCGCCGACTTTAATGGTTAATTGCAAAGCCCCTTTAAAAGCTAGCAACACCAAAATTACTGGGAATGTTAAGAAGAACAGTGGGAACAAGAGGAAATTTTTTTTTTTTTCAAAAAGACCTTATAGTTTTTGAGAAAATCGATTTTAAAGTATAAAAAAAGAGTCGATTCATAAAAAGAACCGATTCATTAAAAAGATCCGGCTCATTCATGAGCCGTTAGCATAGCAGAGAATGCATCCTCGGAAGGACGTGAAGCTGCTGGCTCCCGCTGCTGTCTCTCCCCACCTGCCTGCACCTGTCAACCCCCACCTAGGCTGGCACCCAGCGCACCCAGCGCACCCATGGGTGCACTGGGTGCCAGCCTAGGTGGGGGTTCACAGGTGCAGGCAGGCAGTTGGGGAGAGACAGCGGGAGCTTGCAGCTATGCGTCCAAAAGGACTTTTGGACGCATTCTCTGCTATGTGGGTGGGGGCCGGCTTCGGAGATCTTCAATCAACTTAATAGAAGATTGCAACATAAGAGGATACACTTCGTTGGATCATTTACCGAGGATATTGCCGTGGGAATTTTTTTTTAAAGGTACAGGTAAGTATTTCTGGTTAATTAAGAAAATTAAAGGACTTTTTTCGTGGTTGTGTTTTTATTTAATTTAACCCTTTTTGGAAATGGGTAGGGGTATTTTGTACCTCTATACTCATTTCTCCTGGGAGGGGGTGGGCATCTGGGGTCCCCTTCTTAAAGGGGACTCCCAGATGCCACCATGAACCCCCCCCCCCCCCAGGGAGTCGTCACCCCCACCTCCTCCTGGGGCACCGGAGGTGGGAAAGAGCCCCTTGTCCATGGATTGGACAAGGGCTCGGGGGGGGGGGAAGGGGAAGGCTTGGCTGCCCCTCCCCCCCCCCCAGAGCCCCCCATACCATGGACCATGCAGGCTGGTATAGCTCAGGGTGCGAAGCCCCAGTCGGCCGGGGCTCCGCATTCTGGCTATCCCAGCCTGCATGGGGGACAAGGGGTTACAAAGGCTCGGGAGGGGGGACCCCACGTCATTTATATATATATATATATATATATATATATATATATATATATATATATATATATATATATATATACATACATATATATATATATATATATATATATATATATATATATATATATATATACACATATATATATATATATATATATTTTTTTAGGACTTAACGAGGCCACAAGTATGAATAAAGTTAAATACCATTTCATAATCCAGATCCATGGAGGACACCATCTGCGCCCCCCCCCCGTTCATTCCGCCATGGCACCCGCAGTAATACCGGCCCCGGTCGGGTCCCGACCCCTCCAAACAGGTCGGGTTCTCATTCCCCCCTCAATATGGCCGCCACAGATTGCCGCGGCTGCGCAGTCCACATAGATGCGATTGCGGCTCTAGGTCCTCCTCCCGATGCGTCCGATGTATGCACGCATATTGATGACGCGGCAGGAGGAGGCCCTAGAGCTGCACAGGTGCAATCACATCTGTGCGGACTGCGCAGCCGCGGCAATCTGTGGCAGCCATATTGAGGAGGGAATGAGAACCCGACCTGTTCGGAGGGGTCGGGACCCGACCGGGCCGGTATTACTGCGGGAGCCATGGGGGAATGAACGGGAGGGCGCGGATGGCGTCCTCCATGGATCTGGATTATGAAAAGGTATTTAACTTTTTTCACATTTGTGGCCTCGGAAGTCCTTGAAATATTGTTTCCCGCTATCTTTTTAACATATCCTGCAAATTTGGTGTTGCTAGGATGTAAGGGGCCTTTGCTATTAACTGCTAAAGTCGGCGGGTGATGATGATAACCAACCAGAATTATAGGGGTACAAAAGTGCTAAATTCTGCCATAGGCTTCCATTAGGCTCCCTATTTCACTTTCAAAAATCTCAAATCTTTTCATAGGGCAATTGCTCAGCAGTGGCAAATTTTCTAGCATTGTAGGAACTGTTAGGAGGATCATAACTGGTGAGTTTCGGGCCCCTAGGCCAAAGAGGTCATAGCCTAGGGTCACAAAAAACTGTTTATTTAGGCAATTTCAATGGTAGTGATTCTGATGTACATAAATCGCAGCCATGGCCGTTAGCAACGTCTGAATTTCACGAAATGTCTCATGCAGGTAGAAGACATATTGTTAGACTTGGATTCCAAAGATGGGGTCTCTACATCTCTGCAAACCGGAGTTACAGGGGTGCAAAAGTAGTAAAATCCCCCATAGGCTTTCATTGGCTCCCTATTTCACTTTCCAAAATCTCACACCTTTTCAAAGGGCAATTGCTCAGCAGGGGCAAATTTTCTAGCATTGTAGAAACTGTTAGGGGGATCATAACTGGTGAGTTCCGGGCCCCTAGGCTGAAGAGGTCATAGCCTAGGGTCACAAAAACCTGTTTATTTTGGCAATTTCAATGGAGGAGATCCTGGCGTACATAAATCGCAGCCATGGCCGTTAGCAACGTCTGAATTTCACGAAATGTCTCATGCAGGTAGAAGACATATTGTTAGACTTGGATTCCAAAGATGGGGTCCCTACATCTCTGCAAACCAGAGTTACAGGGGTGCAAAAGTAGTAAAATCCCCCATAGGCTTTTATTGGGCTCCCTATTTCACTTTCCAAAATCTCACATCTTTTCAAAGGGCAATGGCTCAGCAGTACCAAATTTTCTAGCATTGTAGGAACTGTTAGGGTGATCATAACTGGTGAGTTTCGGGCCCTTAGGCCAAAGAGGTCATAGCCTAGGGTCACAAAAACCTGTTTATTTGGGCAATTTCAATGGAGGAGATCCTGGCGTAAATTAATTGCAGCCATGGCCGTTAGCAACGTCTGAATTTCACTAAATGTCTCATGCAGGTAGAAGACATATTGTTAGACTTGGATTCCAAAGATGGGGTCCCTACAACTCTGCAAACCAGAGTTACAGGGGTGCAAAAGTAGTAAAATCCCCAATAGGCTTTCATTGGGCCTCCTATTTACAGTTCCAAAATCTCACACCATTTCAAAGGGCAATGGCTCAGCAGTGGCAAAACTCACCAGTCATGATCCCCCTAAGAGTCCCTACAATGCTAGAAAATTTGGTACTGCTGAGTTAGTGTTTCTACTATGTAAGGGGACTTTGCTATTAACCGTTAAAGTCGGCGGCCATTAAAGTCTATGGGGCGAATCAAACTTCCGCAAAAGTTCGCCTGGTGCAGGCGAACTCGAACCCCCTAAGTTCGCCTGGAACCGTTCGCCGGCGAACCGTTCGCTACACCTCTAAGGAGCACTTGTCAGTCCTATGCAGTCTGCGATTATCCTAGACAGACAGATGTATTTTTCATACAGCCTATGATGGTAATGCATCATATCCGGGCCCAGCCAGACTACAGCAGACCATCAGAGTGGACATTGTCCACTCCTGCTGGCCGCATGTGATCCGGCTGCAGAAGCTGTAGATGGGAATTGAGCCTTATACCTCAACTTTTGATATTTGTTTTTGCTAGTTTTAACTGGTGTAATCATCCATGTTCAAGCACAACATCTTTTTATATTTCTATTTTTGAACCTTTGCATTTACATTTCATCGCAATGAAAGTTGGAATTTGATAGTCTAACTTGTTGCTATGGCAAATGAAGCATCTTACTTGGGAACTAAAATTGTAAATGAGACCAAGAGCCAAATATAGTGTAGTAGTTCCTTGTATGGGAAGGATAAGTAGAATCTACTGTATACGCAGGCTTATGTAATGTCCTTAAGTTACTGCACAGAGAAAAAAGATGTACATTTTTAACTTTGGACATCTGTGGGCAGTATGGTGGCATAGTAGATAGCCTTGCATTGTTAGCTCTCCAAGCTTAGATCTGGCCCACGTTACTATCTGAATGGAGTTTGCATGTTTTTACTCTACAGTATCTATATAGGCTTCCTTTCAGCAGTCTGGTTTTCTCCCACATTTCAAAAATATACAGATAAGCTTACTGATCTCCCCAAAATTTGTTTTGGGCAGAGTTAACACTTCAAATCTTGTGTGAAAAATGCAAAAATGCATTTGCCACACGTAAGATGAAAGTCAGTGGAGATTTGCACTTCTGTTTAAAAAGTGCACTTGCATTTTTGCATGTGCAAAAAAAAAAAAAAACATAAATCTTGCAGCATAAATTTGCATACCACATGCAAATTCTCATTAACTTTCATTAGTTACTCTGAAAAAAACACATGCAGAAAAGGTGCAAATGAAAAAGGGAGGAGTGCACTACCTTTTGACTTCAATTTGTGAATAAAGTATTGCACTTACTAGATGAAAGTTAAAGCAGGCATGTAATAAAAGATGATGATCCCTCCTCTCTGGTGTGGAGCAGCACACGTGACTCAAGGTGTGTCATACCTAGCTGCAGGACAGGATTTATTGTACAAAGAAGTCCAAATTAATGTGAATAATGTCTGGAACATTTTCCTGTGAAAACTGCTTGCAGTTTCTGCATTGATAAGTATGAACAATGCATTATGCTAAATACACACATATCAACATCCTGTCCAATTGACGGGAATTGGACAATAAATTCCAACAAGTCCAATCTGCTCCTGTTCAATAATGGGATAGATTTTGTGAAGCTATCATGGGAAGATCTAACCCATTCTCTAGCAGGAGCAGTTTAACTATGTACACACAATATAACTTGCCATCAGATTACCTGTCGATTGGACGGGAAATGTAATCATGTGTACCCAGCATTAGGCCATGACTGAGACATGGCTAAAGTAGGGACTATGGTAAGCACTGTGTATGATGTCAGTACTATATAAATACAAAATTAATTGGTTAATGCTCCATTGCTTTAAACATATTGAATACGTTTTTAAGTAATTTTTTATTACATTTTCTTAAAGTGAAATGAGCACCTTTTTAGCACTCAGGACATTTCTATAGCACATTAAAAATGCATGCCAACAATCTGTTTCATTATTAAAATAAACTTTCATTTTACCTTGTATTTTACAATCAAAGTAGTTTTATTAGCCTGTTTCAGCAGCCTGACAGTCCGCAGAGATCTCAGGAAGCTAATTGTTTTATTGAGCTAATTACCCAGAAGAAAACAATACCTTTTCATCAACAAACGGGGTGGGTAATTAGGACTGTTTGACACACACAATGTCTTTGAAGAAACAGCCCTAATTACCCACCCCCTTTGTTGATGAAAAGGTATTGTTTTCTTCTGGGTAATTAGCTCAAAAAAACAATTAGCTTCCTGAGATTTCTGCAGACAGTTAGACTGCTGAAACAGGCTAATAAAACTACCTTGATTGTAAAATACAAGGTAAAATGAAAGTTTATTTTAATAATGAAACAGATTGTTGGCATGCATTTTTTTATGTGCTATAGAAATGTCCTGAGTGCTAAAAAGGTGCTCGGTTCACTTTAAATGGGTGTGTGATTTGTCACAATGAATCACTACTGCAGACTATACTTTCCTCACTTTGTAAGGCATCCAGCACTATGAATGCTAGATGTCGAAAGTTGTTACCTTGATCCAGTCATGGAGATCTTCTGTATTGAGGTGAAGTTAGGTTTAAAAGGTTCAACCTAGATAAATATGTTATTAAATGAGACCTAAAAACCTTTTTGCCTGAGAAATAGTGATCATTTAACCTTTCAAAATGTAAGCAGCTGTTAGCTGAGTTCTCAATGTTTAGCACATAGGAAGACTACCCTCTGTGTACCCTCCTCTTCTCCTTCCACTGGTTTTTCGGTGTGCAATTATAATACCCCTCCAGATCTACTGTGATCTACTGTGTCACGCCCGATATGTAGGCATTCTAGACATATTAGGAGAGGTGAGAGCGAGCTCAGATTTTTTTTAAAATACAATCAAGTAAGGTAGTCTAGACTAGGCTAATTAAATAGGGTTGACTAGACTAAACTATAAAACATCAGATTTGGATATATGCTTTTTTGGTTTAAATTGGGCACTGCCATAGAGCTCAGTGCTAAATTAAATGGTCAATTGTCTCAGGTGCCAGTGTTTTGCTGTTGTATAGTGTAATGAAGTCCATAACCAATACTTGGTGCTAAGTTATACAGCAGCTAAGAGGTGGTAATGAAAAAAAGCATTGGTAAGGGAAAAGTTTGAAGGATGAGTGCCATTTATGGTTGGAGGCTAGATTTAGGCATTATTTTAGGAAAATTGGTGTCATAGGTATAGGTTAGGAAGGTTAGATTTATGCTTGGAGCTAGATGTGTAGAAAACACTTTACGTTAAGCAGTGAGTTTAGGATTAGTCCTAAATGGATTTGCGCTAAAGAGAAAGTTAGGGTTATGTATTAGGATGGAAGTAACGTTACAAGGAGTGGCTTATGTTAGGGGAAAGTTTAGAGTCAGGCATTAGGTAAAAGAAAGTCATTATTTAAGGATTGTGAATGGGGAAGAGCACCGCTGAACCCCAACTAAAATATAATGACAAATCCAATAGCGGAATATTGATAACAGCACATTAGTAATATTCTAGCTACCATATTTTTTGGAATATAAGACGCACTTTTTCTTCCTCAAAACTGGGGGGGGGGGTGCGTCTTATATTGTAAAGGTACGATATTTTGGCCCCAAATCATACTTATCGGATCCTGACGCTGCTATCCTCTCCTCCTTCGTCTGACTGCCGTCATCCAAGGGTCGCAGCAACCGTCATCTGAGGGTCCCATTAGCTGTCATCAGAGGATCCAACAATCCCATCCGGTATCCCCGCTCTTAAGAGTCTCAGCCGCTGGCTCCTCTTCACTGCAGTCTTCTATGCAGACTGCAGTCTTGCGGTGATCACACACTGCCACCCCACCGACTTCCTCCATAGTTACGGTGTTCTCTTCTTAGTTACAGTGCCCCCTTCTGTGTGACGAGTGGTGCACATGCGCCTGACGTCATGCGTGACCCTGGCACACGTGCGCCGCTCGTCACACAGAAGGGGGCACTGTAACTAAGAAGAGGATGACATAACTATGGAGGAAGTCAGTGGGGTGATCACCGCGAGGCTGCAGTCTGCATTCAAGACTGCAGTGAAGAGGAGCCGGCGGCTGGGACACTTAAGAGTAGTGATGCTCGGATACCCCTTTTCAAAATCCGGATCCGATTCGGATCCGGATACCCCGATATCCGATCCGGGTTGGATATCCGAGTTCAAAATCTTCCGATCCGAATGCAAATCGGATACCCGACCACAGTATCCGGGCTATCCGGGCAAATTCGGATATCCGGATAGAAAAAACAGAAGTGGCCTTTAAATTGCTTTAAAAACGTTTTTAGGGTATATGAGGCATGTAGCATCATTATTTATTTAAAGGGGAACACTAATTGATGATGTGGGAACTTACAATCCCCCCCCCCCCAAAAAAAAAATAGCTGTAAATTAACATCAGGCCTAGGTTCCAGACAGCAGTCGTGCAGCCCACATTGTGTCCAAAGTCCAACCGCACAACTGGGACATGACCGTTTTCACCCCAGACACCACCAAAAAATTACGCAGCAATTGTGTTTTGGGTTAAATATAGGTGGTATCAGTGGCCTGTGGCACCCTGGCGGTGGGAGCTGCACAGGCAGCAGGAGCAGGGCAATGCAGCAGCAGGTGTAACGTGTGCCAGGAGCATGCCGGATGTGGCACGTGCCAAGTGCCAGTCAGACAGCAGAGGAGAAGACACTAGTGCACACTAACTGTCACACTGGCACTGCTCACAGCACAGCAGTTCTGTAGAAAGCTAACACAGTAGTACTACTACTCTAACAACTTCTAGCACTGACTGCAGTACTACAGTACTAACTAAACAATAGAAGAATCTAGCTAAACAATAGAACAGGTGTGACTAGATTACAGAGAGCAGATACAGGACAGGTATAGCAGTAAAGCTGGGCCTGCTAACTACAAAATAGTACAATAATCTATTTAACACAGAAGTAGTACAGTAGAGTAGGACAGGTGAGAGCACAGGTAACCAGAGACTAGAGCACAGAGCAGGGCAGGCTGCCTTGCCTAGGCACAGGGCCTAGCTGCTGGCTGCAGCTGCAGCTGCAGCAGTGACAGTCTCCCTCCCTAGTCCCTAATCACACAAACTAAACTGCCTAAAATACAATCTATCTACAATACAAAGCAATACAGGTGAATATCATGTGTTGGAGTGTAAAAACACTAGGTGTATTGAACAATAAATGCACTTGCACAGACAAAAAGCACTGGAATAATCTCTCAGTACAGTCAGTCAGTAAGTCACAAGCAGGACGAGTGAGGCAACATGGCGCCCGCTATTTATAGAGGGGGGCTTGGCCAGGCTCCCCCTCTGTGATTGGCTGCAGTCAGAGGGCTGGGTGCCCTCTGATTCGCTTGTGAGGACTCGAGGTGACGTCTGACGTGACGCTATCCGAGCGGATGACGCTATCCGAGCTCGGATAGCTAGGATATCTCCAGATAGCTGATTGCTATCCGAGTGCGCTCGGATAGCACAGCCCGGATAGCTAATACTATTCGAGCTCGGTATTCGAGCTTGCATAGTGAAAAAAGAGCTAGGATATCCGAGTATCTCTGATATCCGAGCTTGGATGAGCATCACTGCTTAAGAGCGGGGATACTGGATGGGATTGTTGGACCGTCTGATGACTGCTAATGGGACCCTCAGATGACGGCTGCTGCGACCCTCGGATGATGACAGTCAGATGGAGGAGGGGAGGATCGCGGCGACACGATCAGGTGAAATGCAGTAGGGGTGAAGTGTAGTGTAGTTTGGGTTGGCTGGAGGGGTTAGTTAGTGAAGTGTTGTGTAGTTTGGGTTGGCTGCAGGTGTTAGTGAGGGAAGTGTAGTATAGTGTTGTGTAGTGTAGTTGGTGTTGGTAGTAGGGGTTATTAAAGTAAGGTGTAGTTGGTGGGGGCAGCAGGGGTAAGTGAAGTGTAGTGTAGTAGATGTTAGTATAGGTAGGCAGTGTAGCTTAGATAAAGACAGTTTTTGGGGGTTAGAGGTCCATAAGACGCCCCGGCACCATAGATGCACCTAGGTTTAGTTTATTTTTTTCCTAATTTTTGCCCTCTAAATCTAGGTGCATCTTATATGCGGGAGCATCTTATATTCCGAAAAGTACGGTAACTTTCGGTGCAAAAATTACCATGCGTGTGATCAAGCAAGAGTTAGAAGGGGTGCCTTTATTGAATCATATAAAAACATGGAGAAAGTAATGAGTATCATATTACAGAATGCAATAAAAAATATTTATGTGCGGTTTTTTTTAGCCTGGCCACACTGAGAGCTGTGCTGCTCTATTTCTGAAGCTTAATTTTTTTAAATTACTATTATTAATGCACAAATAATATTTTACATTTTATAATGAATAACAAACAGCTTGTGAAGGCTAAAGCAAGAAATTTCACACAATGGCCTCAATTCACTAAGCTTTATCAAACACTTTACCGAACGTTTAATGATTTACCTCATGGTTAAAATCTAATTTTGAATGCACTAAGGTGTTAAAACATTCAATAAATCTGTAACACCATAGTGAATTCAAAATTAGCTTTTACCCATGAGGTAAATTATCAAACGGTTGGTAAAGTGTTTGTTAAAGCTTAGTGAATTGAGACCAATATAGTGGGTTAACCTTTATTATGGACATACATACTTACATTCATAGTAGAACATGTATAAGAGTACTGGTTTGTTAAAAAGTATGTACAGAAGGATCCGCAAACCAAGCAGTGGTAGAAAACGCTGGTATTCTTTATTCAACAATTCCACATGGCAGAATGCAATAAAATCAAAAAGTTCAACTGACGCGTGTCGGGTTTACAATCTGCCCTTAGTCATATGACTAAGGGCAGATTGTAAGCCCGACACGCGTCAGTTGAACTTTGTGATTTTATTGCATTCTGCCATGTGGAATTGTTGAATAAAGAATACCAGCGTTTTCTACCACTGCTTGGTTTGCGGATCCTTCTGTACATACTCATGGATTGGTCTGGCTTCCCAGATCCTGCACCCATTGGTTGAATTGGTAGGGGGTCGAGCGTTTTTGACTTTTCAGTTTTGTTAAAAAGTAACTGTCGGGCATAAAATAAAAAAATCAATTCTTTGTTTGTAAAAGCTTAGTGAATTGAGACCAATATAGTGGGCTAACTTTTATTATGGACATACATACTTACATTCATAGTAGAACATGTATAAGAGTACTGGTTTGTTAAAAAGTAACTGTCGGGCATAAAATAAAAAAATCAATTCTTTATTTTTATCT
This sequence comes from Hyperolius riggenbachi, assembly GCF_040937935.1. NCBI lineage: Eukaryota > Metazoa > Chordata > Amphibia > Anura > Hyperoliidae > Hyperolius > Hyperolius riggenbachi. The sequence goes on from NC_090646.1 coordinate 402,961,642, forward strand.
GGTAAACAAGTAATAGGGATGCTAACCAGGCAATCCAAAAGTTAAAAAGTATTTTCCAGATACAGCCTTTGATGAATTGATGCCTATGTTCAAATTAAATGCACATGAACTCCACCCTCAATTTTGGAGCCTGAGAGAGTAAAGCAATTTTCTGTATATACTCATATGCAGTGAGATGGTAACAGTAAATTGAACACTATTAAAATAATGTTTTAACATTCCAATCTTTATTATTTGTAGACAATGTGCTATTGGCAACCGTTTCAAGCTGTCTTATGTAAGTTTGAATCTCAAGTTGACAGGGGTACCAGACAGGATGGTGGTTTTGGAGAGGCACTGCCAAGATTCAGTTAATGTCAACAGATTATACAGTAAATCTAAAAATAGGCTTACATAATCTAATATGCAGGCAGGTCTTGTGTTTTTATTTTTCCCACATGCTCAAGGAACATGCTTAACTGAGAACTACAATCTATAATTTTCAAATATGTGAACATTTATATGTATATGTTAATTACACTTTAGTGATAACTCTCACAGCTGTTTCTAAGGAATTCATACTTACAAGTTCCAAAGGAATACAGGAATGCACAGTATGGTGCATAAAATATTTAGAGCCAATGGCTTAAATGACGACTATATTTTAAAAATAAATATGATCAACTCTAGTTTAATCTCTTAATATTGCAGCTATCATCCATAATCAGTTTTGTAAGTCTTCTTGACACTTTTTTTACCCCTTGTATCCCCGTAACCGTGTAGGTGTAGCAGGAAAAAGGGCATGGGCTGAGGGTGGACGAAAAGGGCGCCGCCATAGACTTTAATGCAATTATCATTAATACAGAAAAAAAAGCAGAAAAAGGGGGCAGTGATAAATATTGTTAACAACATTAGAACATTAAAGTTTTTGAAATATGTTATTGTTTTGGAAGCTTGCAACGTTGTGGTTGCTGTCATATTATTTCGTTTGTATGTACAGATTTTACGTTATCAAAGATATTATCGTTTCTATGTGGAAAAGGGTGTTTCTGCAGAGGGAGTGGTTAGTTTTAGGCACCACCTGGGCGGCAGTTAGTTTTAGGCAACACCAGGGGGGTGGTTAAGGTTAGGCACCACCGGGGGGTTAGGGACCCCCGGGGGGTGGTTAGAGTTAGGCACCACCGGGGGTGGTGGTTAGGGTTAGGGCCACCAGGGGAGTACTTAGTTGTAGGCACCACCAGGGGAGGTTTCTGTGTGAGTGTAGGGTTTGGTCAAACTGTATTGTTGAATTACATAACGATTTTTAACGATAATATCTTTTCGTTATTATGTTCTGTCTGTTTTTACAACTGTATTTATTGTTAATCAAGTTTGACAATGATGTTTATCCTTATCACATTTCATTATCCAGCCATGCCCTTTTTTCACGGCGCCCTTTTATCATGCACGCCAGGTAGGTTAGGTTAAAATCCACTTAAGCTGGATCACAAATGGCCAGTGGGAGTGGACAGTGTAGCGTCTACTCCATTGGTATGTTGTGGTCCAGTTGGAAACCAGGCAAATACATTTCAACCATAGGCTATATGGGAAATGAATTTGCTTTTCTGGAAAAATCGTGGACAGCATAAAAGTGTGGGCCACTTGCTGCAACAAATCCATAGCAGACTGACAAGTGTATATGGATCCTATTTATAAAATAAGATCTGTTCTCTGTCAGTTTTCCAATGCGGTAATATGAACAAAAAAAAAGGCTGTTTACTGCTGTAGTGGGAGCCCATTTATTCCTCGGTCATATAGCTGTGGTCTCTTTCCTGCACATGCACTACTGCTGGCTTCCATGGGTGCTCCTGAACTAGCTGTGCAAAATGAACACTACTTCTGGAGACACAGATGGGCATCTGCCACACAGTCATGATAGACTGATTGGTTACATAGTTACATAGTTATTTTGGTTGAAAAAAGACATACTGTACGTCCATCGAGTTCAACCAGTACAAAGTACAACTCCAGCCCGTCCCCCACATACCCCTGTTGATCCAGAGGAAGGCGAAAAAAAAACCCACAAGGCATGCTCCAATTAGCCCCAAAAGTGTCTTAGTGACTTATTGCTAGACTTAAAGCGGGACTGTAAAGTGGTTTTAAACACATTGTTTCACTTACCTGGGGCTTCCCCAGCAGCCGTCCTGTCCCGTGCCGGTCCTGCCCGAGCCGCTGTTCTCCACCCCCCAGCTACTTTCGGTTTCGCCGCCGGGCCACTGTGCCTGTGCGGCTCTGGGCACGCGTATCCTTTCTTTGCGTCCCCTGCTATTGCAGAGGGGAACGCGATGAAAAGATACGCTTGGCAGGGCTGCCCTGGCGTTGACTTTGAAGTCGACGACACAGCGGCGGGAGAACGGAGGCTCGGGCAGGACCGGCGCGGAACAGGATGGCTGCTGGGGGCTTGGGGAAGTCCCAGGTAAGTGAAACAATGTGTTTAAAAACACTTTACAGTTCCGCTTTAAGCACAAGACCAGATTTATAAAAAAAATTTTTTAGAAAAATGGATCCGATCTGCAACAGACCTAGTGTGGATCTAGCCTTAATGTAAGAGAAAACGCTGCATCTCAACAATGACACATTGATATGAAAGGAGGAAAACTGCCAAAGTGTTCACATGTATGCATTGTGTTAGTAACCCAGGTTACACAAACCACGTAATGTGTCTGGTAAAATCTATGTGCACTATCTGGGCATGCACATTTTACAATTTCTTCATGAACAGGCCCCAAGGTCGCTATACATAAAAAAGGTTATCTTTAAACCACACTTAAAATGTCTCCTTTTGTCCTGGATAACCAGAATGGGAATCTACAGTGAGCTCAAAGGTGTTATTCAGTACAATCAATATAAATATAAAACTATTGTTTCTTTCTGTTTAAAAGTTTTCTTTCAGTTTATAAAGGAAGGAAAGTGGAATGTTCTAGAATTCAAGTTTAAGCAGAATTAATTTGCTCTTCACACTACCAGTTTGTTTTTGACACTTTTTTTTTGCCACTTGCAATGTATATTAATACGTGATTGTACTAGTAAGAAAAAGCTGTCTGCTGTCTTCACAGCTGTTCCAATGTGCCATTGTGCCTTGTCATCACCTGCCTACACTTAATTAATAAGCATCTGTTTCATCCCTGTATTTACATAAGTTAGCAATTGTAAGCTTGTTTTCTTTATTTAAACCCATGATAAGGTAGGCTGTTGTTACCCTGTTGTTTCACACTTGTTATTATGGGACCTCATTAGCGTATCCTTGACATCTAGAAACAACACAGTGCACTGTATGGGGCATGTAGAAGGTTAGCCTGCTTTAAAGGGGTTACATAAAGAAAAGTAAATATGAGGGGGCAAGGGGTTAATAGACACAGCAAAATAAATCATTAATTTCCACCTTGTTAATTTGATAAAGCTTACTGAGCTTCAAGTCTGTTTATATTTAGGTAAAGTACAGCTTTTGAAATCCAATTAATATATACTTTGTTCTTACATTCTTATTTATGTATTGTGTTTAGAATTGTTTTATTATCAGACTGTATAGTTGGGAAGACAAAACTATGACCAAGACTATGTGTATGTTACAGAGGATCAGAAATTGAATTTTGTTTGCTTGCATCATTAATTTTAGTTATCCCACTGTTAAAAGAAAAATCAGAATCCTGGCTAACCATCCTTTTTTCCTCCTGTACCACTTTCTGCTGGTCATACTGTGGATATGCGGTTATTGCATAGGGAGAGTAAAGGCATGCACAGCCAATTTTGTACATTTGTGCTGTTGCAGTAATTTGGTTGATACATACCTAAGGCCTTGATATAGTGTACAATTCAAACTGTTGGGCTTGGTTCACACTTGAGCTAAAAAACAGGCACTTTTTGCTCATGATAACAGACATGTCAATGGATCCTATGTCACTTATAGGACCCATTCACTCATACTATCTGTTGAATCCATTGTGGTCAGTGGAACATTTTTTTTCCAGACAAGGGGATGCACTTCCCATTAAAGTTTATGGGGAAAACACATTCCCTCCAGACTTCAAATAACCCACAATGGACCATCAGAGTGGACACTATGCTGTCCACTTTGGATGGCCATTGGAGATCCATCCAGTGTGGTCAAGCATTACGGTACACTCTACAATAGAAATGTTGTTATGTTATTGTTAATAATGCAGTGTTTTCTGGTGCTGCATCACAAATAGCACCACTGATCATGTCACAACCATGCATGACTGTGCTACTAGGCAATCACTCGGTATTCCGATGCATACCTGAACCTCTGTCTATAACAGAAGTTCTGCAGCTAAACCATATGACGTTGACAAATGCATGTGCAAGCACTGCTCCAACTGCATTTTTGAACAATTTCACCTATGAGTTGATAGGTCTTTGAAATGGTATAACTGCGTTATCTTATATATTTGGTTTAAAAAATAAATAAATACGTAAAGCCCTCCTGTTCAAAGAAGACAAGGTTTTATCTGATGAGTATATAAAAGAATGGTAGATACAATTCTACATGTCAATAAAAGTTTGCAGGACATCAAAATGGCAATTTCTGTACAACAGCATCCTCTTCACTCCCTTGTTTACCAAGCCGCAGATAGGGTTCAGCCGCGTTGTTTGCTTAATTGATTTCTTTTGCTGTTTGTTTGAGAGGATTAGGATGTCCTTTAATTGTGTATTTCTTTCTTAAGCTTATTCTATACCCCCTTTTGCCACTTAATGTTTATGTAGCTATTTCATCTCTCCTTTGTGGCATTTTCCTTGTTTATTTCTTAAATTGCAGTTTCTGTGATGCCACAAGTACCAATTACTTGTTATTGATAGTGTCAATGATATTTAAGCAATTTACTAGGCAAAAGTGAGTCACAGGGAGCATTGTTTCAATAAAAGTAACAGTTTATAACTGCATATCTTACACTTATCGTTTTTTTTCTATCTCTATGTGAAATGATGGGATGACATAACATGCTACTTGTATCATGTATCATAAAACTGTCTATAAATCACTTGTTATGTAATAGTGCTTTATTATGACTAGTTTTGCTGTTAGGATTTGAGCAAAATTGTAATATTGTCAAAAATATGGTCAATATTTAATGAAAATTCAGGGCATGCGGTGAGTTAGCCAATAATGGCCTGGTCCACCAGTCTAGTCTGTGCAACTCCAGCAGCCATGTTAGCAATGGTAGGCAATGTATTCAAGAACCCGAACAGTGGCGAACACTGTTCGCCCAACACTACTACTCACACACCAAGACAGAAAGAAGTTTAATAGTAAACGCTCCTGTTGCTTTGTGATAGGCTGTGCTTTGTGATTAGGATTTTTTGGTAACATGACTGTATTTGGAGGGGTTATAAAGCAGCTTCATCAAGTAGTCTTCTAGCGATACTGTACATTCTGTGACAGATGACTAGTGCAGTCGTGTAACTATTAGGGAAGCAGGTCCTGTGACTACTTATGGGCCTCAGACCAGAGTAACCTGTCAGGCTTCCCAATGAATGTTGGTCTGTTAGTCACTATTGCAAAGTGATTTGGGAAGTGCTGGCACCATATTTAGTTGTCAAGATAAGCAGGGATGATCTGTTTTCCGTCTGTCTTGCTTTCCCTCTCCTTGCATCCAGACAGCCTTCTCCTGCTTTTAGTGGCATGACTAGGACCTCATATTTGCACTGGACCAGGCGGTACTGCTGGAGGGACATGGCCTTACTGCAAGGGGGAATTCACTGCTGGGGGATATGGTTTTACAATGTGAGGAGGACATAACCCTGCTAGAGGTATGCCTCTAGCAGGTATGCTAGAGGTATTGGCCCCATTAAAGTTTTACTAGTCAGCCCAATGTAGAATGGGTAGCAAAATCTTTCTCTGTGCAGAGCTTTACTGATGCAGATAGATAGAAAGTTTCTAGGATGTCCATACCCCACAAAGAGAGTACAGCTTTTTTCAAGATTTTATCAAATAAAGGGACTCCTTGTGTGCCTGCCTATAAATTGTTCTGTGCAGCCACTGTCTGAGATGCCTGATACATTTTGTATATATCTGCTTAAACATTTTAAATTACAGCCACAGTATGTGAGACCTGAAATGGCCTGCCTAAAACATTCATTGTTCTTGTAGCTACACTAGAGGTGTGAAAAATTGTGCAATTACCTGCTGAATAAATATCTAAATTCAGCCTCTGTATGTTACCAGGCCATAAAACTTGGGCAGTTACCTGCCGAATAAATATCCAAATTTCAGCCTCTGTGTGAGAAAGTGGCCTTGAGTAACTGGCATGTGGCAGGGTAATAATATTGATTTTTTTTTGTTTGGGTAAAGCCAATCAAAGTATTACCAATCCAATTCATCTGGAGGGACTGTGCTGGTGGAATTGGTATTGACTACAGCAAAGGAGGATGAGGAGGGTGCAGGAACATTGGCAGGGACAGACCTTAAACAGAGTTTTCCTGTCCTGCTATCTGACAGCCATTACCATTGTCTTCTCTACAGCTGAGATGCATGGAGAAGAAGGAACAGCTTGTCATGTAAAATACTTGGTGCTAATGTCTCCATGTCCCAGGTCCCCTTTTCTGTGTATTTTACTTTTGCTGGCAAGCTCCTATCCCATGTCAGTCTCCAGCAGCTTTTAAAATCTCGTGGCATAGCAGTGAGGGGAGGCTGTGTACAGAGACACTTTAGCTGGGGAGGGGGGGGTACACTGACAGAAGACATCTGTGTTTCAGCTGTTTGTTTTTTCTTCATCAGAGATGGCCCTGGCTGACATTGTTTGTGCCTGTGCCCCAGACTGCTTGGAATACAGGACTACTGGCTGTATCACCTTGAAGGCAGTCCTGAGGGTCCCAGTATTAGGTAATAAGCAGGGATGAGCAGAAACTATGCCAGTGCGAATTTACGCATCGTAGTTCGCATCTATGCATCGTAGTTTGTAGGTGAAGTTTCAAAACTACGCTTATGTATTTACGCATAGTGAAGATCCACTACGCGTAGCTTATGCCCACTATGTGTAGGTAACCTGTGTATTGCGTAGTGAACTACGAATGCGTTATTCGCGTCTAATTTTCCGCGTTAGATTGTATGCTTACAAATTTACGCAGTGAAAAGGGGAATGTACGCATAGAAGAGTTCCCTGTGTAAGCAATTTAATAGGAATTAATGCGTAAAAGTTTCTGCATGCGGGCATTTTAACGCGTAGTCTACAAAATGCATACAAAGCGAATATTTGATTTCGAAGCTGTAGTTTGGCGAAGCGTAATTGCGTAAAACTAGGCGTTTTTCCAGCGTAGCGAAGTTGGCTGACTACGACCATCCCTGGTACACAATAATTGACATGGCACAACAAAACCTGCTAAGGACATCCACAGTTTGGGAGTTGTGAACAGAGGAGGGAAACAGAAAACAGAGAATACATAAATGTGCTCATTACAAGCAAAGCACAGCTAAAGCTAATTCTATGGCTGAGGGAGGGCCCCTCTGTTTCAAGGGCCCCAGTGGTTCCCCCTCCCCCCGCTCTCAGTATTAGGTAGTCAGAGCCGCCACACAATTTCCTCAGCAGAGACACACACCCTGTATGACCACACACTGTGTGGATGAGAACACACATTAACCGGCAGCCAGAGCACACACACACATACACTGTATGTATTAACACACACTGTATGAATGAACAGGCTGCACATACTATATGAGCACACACTATAACACACACTCACTGATAGCTTGCCAGCCTGTTCTCTCCTCTCTTCCTTCTGCTGCAGAGCTTCCTGCACACAGGGAGGCAGGGATAGCTACTCAATAAAGTATGGAGTGAACAGGCACTGCTGGGGATGGAATGGTGGGAGGCGCATGCACATTTGGAACAGTCTTACTGAATTCAGGACAGTTGTGATATATGCATTCCTAGCTACACCTTTAACATACAATACAGTTTTGCAGTTTTAAATTGAGGAAGCTTAAGAACCACTGTGATTTTTTAATTTATATATGAGTCCACATTGGAAAAATCTTTTGCTTTCTGTCTTTGGTGGCATAAATGAAGGTGACAGGAAATGACTAAAAGGTTCCAGTAGGGCTGCAAATAGCAATAAAAACCTGGCAGGGTTTTTAACCCATTCTCTGTCTCTGTCTTCTTGCTGAGCTACCTGGTATTACAATAAAACGCCCATTATCAAGAACTCAGTTATCCTGAAGTCTCAAGCAACCAGCATAAAGCTACTTTTACACTACTTATACAGTAATAAGCCTCTTACATGAAATTAAATCTGACATTTTGTTCTTTAATTACTGTATTTGAACATGAATACAGGGTTTATGTTATGTACAGTATATAGAGTGGAGTATAGAACTGTTTTTCTCGTTAGGCCTTTTTATAACAGAACTTCAAGCAACCAGAAATGACACTTATGCGGCATCAGCGTATCCCCATCGATAATGGGGGTTTTAACCATTCCCTGCTGTATCAAAATCCCTGAAAAATATTTAGCGTCTTGTTATATTTAAAGTTAAAAAGTACTACTCAATGAGTAAATTATATAAAACTGTAAGGAAGACACCATGAAAACACTCTATGGTACTCAAATTAAATAAAAACCATTTTTAAATACTCTTCTGTTAAAACTACATAAGAAAATACTATTGCAATTCTCATAGTCTTTGCATATAAGCTGTACACCTAGGCTCATCTCTTGCAATGCATTGTGAATTTTGATTACTTAGTAACTATATGTTTGCTTACCGAACAGCATGTTTTGAAAAATGACTAAGGGGACCTCAAATATGAAGCTCTTTGCAATATTGTTCAAAGCTAGAACAATTCTATTCTTCAAAATACCGTAGTGCGTCGACTGAGAGTACTGGGAGCCATAAAAATAAGATCTATTTTTTCAATTCTAGTTCAATTTACACATTTGCAGTGCTGCATGTCAAGTGTTCCTTTGCTAATAAGAATTAAAGTTGCTGTCGTTGATATGGGGCTTTTAAGTGAATTAGTCTAAAGGAGGAAAAAAATTCCATCTGTCTTATCATTGTAGTGAAATGCTCTAGAAGGAAATTAAAATTATTTGTTCTTCTTAAACTTTTAGTAGTAATAAAATATAACTGTATCCTAAGGGTTCATTTCCTCTAGTGCCTCAGAAAACTACAGTTCAATACCGCCTTGCAGCTTCCATTTGGCAAACAATGAGCATTGTTATTTCAGGATACCTTTCATCAGCAGAACTGAGAGCATTTTTTTTAAACTCACCTCTATCTCAGGTTGAATCTTAATTCAACTCTTAACTCTTCTTACTTTAGTTAGTTATCCATTATAGGCTATGAGTAGTGACTAACTAAATGATAAAGCCAACCTGCACTCAGTTAACTGTAGCAAAACTATTTTTGTTTTCTTTCCATTAAATAATCCCTCTTGACTTTTCACATATTTCCATCCTATCATGTTATTTCTGTGTCTTCCATGCAACATCCACCCCCTGTTATCTATGGCCTGAGGGGCTATCTGCCAGAAATCACAAAACTAGTGTAGCGAAATCACAAAACAAGTGTAGGCACTGGCCACTGTGACACTCCCCCAAGTTTTGGCTCCCCACTCCTCCAATTACAAGTATACATGTACAAGGCATGTAATCTGACAAGGATTGGGACCCAATCCCTCAGGTGACATTGCAGGGCTGAGGCTGTACAGATGTGTCACAATTGTACATTCTGTTGCCATGTGTGTGTGTGTGTGTGTGCGTGCGTGCGTGCGTGCGTGCGTGCGTGTGTGTACGTGTGTGTGTGGGGGGGGGGGGGGGGGGGGTTATTAGTGATAATCAGATCTTCCCACTGTTCACCTTAGCTATTCTTCTTAATGAAATCACTCTTCCTAATGTCTGACCTTATCCTCTATCTATAAGGAAAACTTCTTTTCTGATGCTTAAAGTAATCTGAAACTCTGACATAACATTCAATAAAAATGTGTTTTCCTACTTTTTATTACTCATACAGTTATCATATTTGCTTTTGTGAATAAGTAATATTGTCTGTTTACAAATTACAAGTTTCCAAAATTTTAGTTTTTCTTGCCCTGAAAGCTGGCATTGCATTTTATTCTTTTTCTATTATACCTGCTTTTTATTGTCATTTTTATTGAAATCTGCTTTTTAATAACATCTTCTAATGAGCTATTCTTAACACTGTGTGTGCCTGAAGCAGAGACAGTTTTACAGAGAATGTTTGTTTACATTCCAGTGTTGATACATTTGTGTTTAACAAGTAAAAACATACTGTTATCTCCAATTTGGATGTGGATTTGAAGCTGAATAGCAGGAGAAAGTGCTTTGTTTAACCATCTCAGTGATGTTCTGCTAGAATTTTTTTCTGGGATAGTAGCTTTCAAGCAGTGAGGAATCTTTTAGAGCAAAGTAGAAATGCTTACTTTCAGACCACTTTAATATAACCTCCTTCCCCTACATTAATCTTCTTCATGCCTCATTTTAACCTCCCCTTTGCAATAACTTATTCCATATGTACATTACCAAGACTGCTGAAGAAGAAATTAGTAGTACTGTCTATCAAATAGCTTCTGTTTTAAAAAGGAAAAATAGTTGCATTTCTCTTTTAGCCCCATTATACTCTTTTAGTGGTTCTGGGTCACCATGAGCTATCTGGGTACTTAGTTATTTCATATGTCAAAATGTAATCTGCCTTCTAAATATGAAACACTTCCTGAAACCAAACTTTAACCTCTCCTGTTAACATTCAGCCTTTACTGGCCCATAAATTAACACCTAAAGCTAAACTCTCACCACTTTAACCCTTAGTCCTTACCACCCACTTAACATGAATAAACAGTTCGACTCTTCTTTTATCATCCATTTTTTGTTACACATCCAGCTCCCAGTACTTCTTCATTTGTTACCCAGGTAACGTAATTACAATTCATTGAGTCCATTGTCAATGACGGCCTAAAACAGGAAGTCAGCACTGTCACCATCATCAAGAAGGTCCAGCACAGAAAGTGTCATCTGAGTCATAGCAAGCTGATAAACTCAGTCTACCACATATACAAATAGTACAGATTTGTTCTTCTCTTACTGAATTAGCCCTGTGTGTCTGATATGACTTACCACAGTATGAAAGAAGTTGAGACTGCAGCACATTATCTTAACACAAAGGATTTTTAGCTGCTGTTGCCCTCCTTACTGAACCGTTGCAACAGCAGATGCAGAAAGAGATCCAGCTAGTCTCTCACCTTGCCCACCTTCATTTCCAATCCCTTCTTTCAGGTATGAGATACCAAACTGTTAAAACAAACACTACCAGACAGAAATACACCTCCCTTCCTTGAGCATTAGTCCTGCCTAATGATAAGTTCCACAAATGTCTCCAGCACTAACAGTACTGCTGTAGCTGCTGGAATAGGGCAGTACAACACAAAGCTGCATACTTGTAAAATACTGAGCCATTACCAACCAAATCAATCTGATACCGTGCTGGCTTGTGAGTATGGATAATCTTTGATTTATTTATGAAGGGAAACACCAGTAAGGATTTCCTTTTCATAACAGAAAACATGTAAAAATACTGGAATCTGAGCACCTAAGTGGCCTTATGCTGGGAATACACGGTTCGTTTTTGCCTTCGTTTAAACCTTCGATTCGTTCGGTAAACGAATCGAGTGTTGAAAACGTATGTGAAAATAGTCATAATCTCATTATAGTTTCGATTAATAGACCCCAAAAACGAACGACTAGTGATCGAACATGTTTGATATTATCTCTCTTTATCCATCTAATCGAGCCATTGGTAGGCTTGATGGCTGTTCAGATCGATTATATATTCGTTTATGCTAGTCCGTCCCTGTAAAAAGGGATTTTCGTTTCGTTTCTTTGCAGCCTTCGATCATTGGAAAAACGAAACCATCAGAATCGAAAAAAAAACGAAACCGTGGGTGGTGATATTAACCGTATGACCGATTATTTCGGGATCGAAAAGGACAAAAGGCACAATCGAAACGAAGGTTTAAACGAAGGCAAAAACGAACCGTGTATTCCCAGCATTATTCTTTCATAGAAGGCAAGCTATCAATCATGCATCCTGTGTATACAACCTTCAAGTTATTTCTAATGAATGGTCTTATCTTTATGGGAGCATTTGACAAGTACAGAGCAGATTTCCCCAAACTTACCTGTCACTTATGGAAATAAAGTCAAGACCAAAGCTAGATATTGTGCTTTCTTTGATGTAAACTGTGATGAAACATGCTGCAAGAGCACAGAATTGATAACAAAAACACGCACTTTCTAAGTGTCTGATTGATGCCTCATCGCTCATTAACATTACCGTACATTATAATTAATGGACTCACATTATTAAAATACATGATAGGCAATCAAGTCAATTCATTTTCTAACTAAAGAAATGATTTCTTACGGTAACCAGGTGGCGCACTGAAAAAATAAAAGTTAATATGCTTTATGGCCATTAAAACAGACACACACTGCATCATTTGTTATGTTTTAGAATGTATTCTAGTTTGATGTTAAACCAATTAATCAATATTTTTTTGGGCCATACATACCCACATACAGTAGAATTGCTGCAGCAGTTTTGCAGCATACTTGTCAATGTGGGTGAAGCATATTGTTTTTCATTTTTTTTTGTTTCTGCCAGAAAGGATAGCATTTGTTTGCTTATATTTGTCAACTAGTAACTCTAACTCAAGTTACAGTATTTTAAATATCTCAAAAATACCTGCTTCTCATGCCGTGAACATGCTTGCATGTACATGAATAGTTGATTAAAATAACAGAAAATATGTTTACCTTATTTTTTATAATCAATGTCAAGGACATGTAAATGAACCATGGCCACATAATTTCTGTTCCTTCATTTGTACATGCGGTGCCTTTCAATTTGTTAAAAGACATTTCTGCAAACACTGTAAGACAGGTACTGCTTAGTTCAAGCACACACCTCTGTTTCTCTGGTGCAATAGTCATTTCTGTTCTAAACACCCAGGCCAAGTCTGATGTCTTGGCAGTGCAAGACAAGTAGATGTTGTGGCCCCAATGTAACATTTTTATTAGGACTATGGGGGGGTCAATAAGATGAAAATAATTCTGTATTGATGCAGGACTATGCAAATTCTGTATGCAGCTTGAAAGTGGTCCAATTAAAATCCACCAAGGTGTAATTTGATTGGTCCACCTGCATAAAGTCGCATACAAAATCTGCATAATAATGTATCAACTCAGAACTATTTGCATCTCATTGACCATCCCTAATTAGGACTCCTTAAGTACAATAAACATGCAAATTGATACTAAGCATCAAAATATGTAGACAATGGCCACATTATCAGGTATGGTGTTTTTTTTAGAGAGTGAAAGTAACAGTTTTAATCCATTACCACTGCCTATCCTGGGCTTTGAAAAGATAGGACAATGAACAACGCTCTTGTACACTTCAAAAGAACTATGGATATGAGTCAAAAAATGTAACATATGAGTTATTTCTCCTTATCTGTTTATTGTATGATTTATCTCCCCTTTGTCTCTATTCATTTAACTTTTCTCCTTATTGTTCTCAGAAAATATGTTTTCTTTTGCATCAAGCACAAAAATACTCAAAATATGTTTGATATTACTTGGTGGCCTGGTGTTGCGCTGATCCACCTTTTTGCGCAATTTTCAATTTTCGATTTTATTTGATTAGCCGCACCCAGGCTATGCATATACATAGGTTAGGATTTAGTTAGTGTTAGGCCCCTCCCATGGAGGATTGACTTCTTTGCAGTGGGAGGGACGAGTACTTAATAGGTTTCATGCAAGCTGTTAATGGAAACCAACATCCTCCTCTAGTGGTAGACAGGTCATGTGTATGCTCGGTGTGTATTCGACCCCACAAGTGGGGCTTGCACTCTTTTGCAGGTAGGCACTAGTCTGTTTTTAAGTAGCGCTGCTCATTTCCTTGCTATGTACTAATGTAATTCGTTTTTTGTCAGCTGCTCCCACTTAACAGCCATGCTTTTGGTGTATATGCAGAGCTTCTGTTTGGGTTCAAGGTGCATTTGTAGTTCCTGGGGGGGCTCAGCGCATCTCTGATGGAGGCCATTCGGAGGCGGCCTGGTGTTGCGCTGATCCACCTTTTTGCGCAATTTTCAATTTTCGATTTTATTTGATTAGCCGCACCCAGGCTATGCATATACATAGGTTAGGATTTAGTTAGTGTTAGGCCCTTCCCATGGAGGATTGACTTCTTTGCAGTGGGAGGGACGAGTACTTAATAGGTTGCATGCAAGCTGTTAATGGAAACCAACATCCTCCTCTAGTGGTAGACAGGTCATGTGTATGCTCGGTGTGTATTCGACCCCACAAGTGGGGCTTGCACTCTTTTGCAGGTAGGCACTAGTCTGTTTTTAAGTAGCGCTGCTCATTTCCTTGCTATGTACTAATGTAATTCGTTTTTAGTCTGCTGCTCCCACTTAACAGCCATGCTTTTGGTGTATATGTAGAGCTTCTGTTTGGGTTCAAGGTGCATTTGTAGTTCCTGGGGGGGTTCAGCGCATCTCTGATGGAGGCCATTCAGAGGCGGCCTGGTGTTGCGCTGATCCACCTTTTTGCGCAATTTTCAATTTTCGATTTTATTTGATTAGCCGCACCCAGGCTATGCATATACATAGGTTAGGATTTAGTTAGTGTTAGGCCCCTCCCATGGAGGATTGACTTCTTCGCAGTGGGAGGGACAAGTACCTAATAGGTTGCATGCAAGCTGTTAATGGAAACCAACATCCTCCTCTAGTGGTAGACAGGTCATGTGTATGCTCGGTGTGTATTCGACCCCACAAGTGGGGCTTGCACTCTTTTGCAGGTAGGAACTAGTCTGTTTTTAAGTAGCGCTGCTCATTTCCTTGCTATGTACTAATGTAATTCGTTTTTTGTCAGCTGCTCCCACTTAACAGCCATGTTTTGGTGTATATGCAGAGCTTCTGTTTGGGTTCAAGGTGCGTTTGTAGTTCCTGGGGGGGCTCAGCGCATCTCTGATGGAGGCCATTCGGAGCGGCCTGGTGTTGCGCTGATCCACCTTTTTGCGCAATTTTCCATTACTTTTTTTTTTACCAACTTTTTTGTATTTTTTCCAATTGTTGGATGTTGAAAGTTATTTTGAAGATAAGATAAACCAGGAGAAAACT